>NC_053424.1:118328784-118628784 GCF_007990345.1 Gossypium hirsutum | reverse complement strand
TAACAGGGGAGTATTTAACGAATAAACTGTATTAAATGGCTTGACCAAAAATTCTGGAAATTTTATGATTAGAAGATATATGAGTCTAGTTTTAAGGAAAATTTACGGATATTAATTTGGAGTTTCGTAGCTCAAGATATAAATAATTTAGTAACAATGACTCAAGTAGACAGCTTAATGGTGAAATTATATATATACATTAAAAATGGTTAAATTTGCATGTTTAGGCTCATGAATTAAATTGAATCATGTTTTATTGATGATTATAAATTATTATTTTCGTAGCCAACAAAGAACCTGAAGCATCAGCATCGAAAGGAAAGGAGAAAGTCATCGAGTACTAAAACGGGAGAATTACAGTGTGTATTACTATAATTCGAATTTTAATTATTATTGATTGCTGAATTTTTTTTATTGTTATGTATGGTAAGTAAGACTTGAGGTAAGTATGTGAAATTGATATGAATATTGAGTGAAAATGAAAGTGATGCAAATTGAATCAAATTGAATTGAATAAGTGAATTATGGAAGATGTAATTATTTGAAAAGCGTATTGATTGAAAAATGATTGGTGATTTGAATTGTGAATTGAAAGTGATATAGGATTGAGAAAGTGAATTGAATACCCTATTAACTAGTCGGGCTGAGTCGGATATAGTTGGCATGCCATAGGATTGGAAGTGTTCAGGGATACTTCGACCTCGAGTCGATGAGACACTGGGTGTCACTATATTTCTTCGGATAGATTCGATGAGGTACTGGGTACCAACTTTACTTCGGCTAGGCCGATGAGACACTGGGTGTCAACTATTACTTCAAACTATCCGATGAGGTACTGGGTGCCATATTGGTGTGTTTGGTTGGATCCGTGTGTCCGCCAAAGTCCGAGTTACGTTAATAGGGTGAAAAATTGAAATGTGAATTTGAGGGATTGAAACGAGAAAAATAAATTGAATTACGAATTGAAATTGGAATTGTGATAATAAGAGAAAAGTATGAAATGTATATTCATAAGTGATATAAATTTAAGTTTGAGAAAATACGTTGATTTATGAATTAGTACATAAGACATTAATTGTTAGGTATTTTAATATTTATGTTTTTACTATTGTTGATATAATTTGAATTATGGTAATATCACTGAGTATATCCATACTCAGCGTACGGTTGTTTCCGTGCGCAGGTTAGTAGAAGTCAAGTGTCCCGGTTCAGCATCCAGAACATTCCCGACTCCAACACAAATTTGGTGATGTATATTTTTCTTTTGGGTAAAGGTGGCATGTACATAGGTGTTATATAGTCACTTGAATATGCATATTACTTTGGGTAGTGAAGGTTGAATTATAAGATTTAGATGGTTAAATGAAATGGTAAGAAAAGTATATGATATTTTGATACATGAACATTAAGTTGTTAAATGAATGAAGTTTTTAATCAATTTTGAATGATGCTATGATAGTTATTAAGTTGAAATTATGTTAATGATATAAATATTAGTTATATGAATGTGAAAAATTGGTGCTGGTTGTTTTAGTTTGAATTTGCAGAAGGTTTTAGGTAAAAATAAGCAGACCGAAATTTTTATAAAAAAAAATTCAGAATATTCGAACAAGTTCCGTTCTACTTTTAACACGTGCTTGAACTTTGAGAGTTCAAGATAGGGACTCAATTATTATATTATACCATAAAAGTTATATTAATTGTAAATTATTAGTAAGTTGTCTGATATGTCCGGTAATGCCTCATAACCTCGTTTCGGTAACGGTTTGGGGTTAGGAGGTGTTACAGTATTATTCTTTGGACTTTTGGTTTAATAACTTGGGATTTATTTTGGGCTTTAACTCTAACGTGGGCCCGAGCAAATTGGCCCATTTACATAAATGATATACATCAACAATAAATATGGCACAATATAATTCACAAAACATTTACAAAATAAAATGGAAATTTGAAGTGGTATAAGATATTTTCAAAGTAATAATGAATTAATAAACGCATAATATATATAATATATAAGTTGACAAATTTGCATAAAAACTAAGGGTATATATTTATTGAAATAAACATTATAGAATATAAGTTCGAACCAAATTATATGTAAAATATTTTAAACAAAAACTAACAATGTACATGATAACTTAAATAATATATAAAATATGATAAAATGATAAAATACATGATAAGATATAATATTCATAAACGAAGTTCCCAAAACAATGTCATATATACATAAAAAAATATTAAGTGAATCATAAATCAAGAAGTATTTCAAATAGAAAACTCTATTAAAATAATTTATGTATCAATATATATAAATATTTAAACAAAACCTTATAACAAGGTATTAAAGTAATGTAATGTAAAAAGAATTTTAAAATGATGATTTTGTCAAAAAAAATAAGAATATTGTTAACTTCAAAATAATTGTTATTATAAATTAAAATTTTAATAAGAATGATGTGTATACAAATATGTGTAAAATATTTAAAGAAATAAGATGCACAATGTAAAATAATAAGATGAACAAAAATCTCAAAATAATTATACAAATGTAAACAAACAAAATTATTAACATGGATTAATACATATAAAAATATTAAACGCATTTTACATTAGTAAACTATACAAATGAAAGACCAAATTAAAATTGAATCCAAAATAACAGGGATAATTTACAAATAAAAATAATCGTAAATAAGATCAATGTGCAAGGCACGTAAACATATGGGGACTATAATTGCAAATATCCCTGAACTCAAAACGCAGCACTGTATCGCGGACTAAAATGAAAACGCGCACGAATTAAAGAGCCAAATTAAAAAACAAAGTAAATTAAACAAGGCACAATTGAATGCTCGCGCGAGGGGAGGGATCCAACGCGCAAATACCCCTTTTCGCAAGAACACGCTGGTCCTAGGGGAGAAGAACCGGATCGGCTCGAGTATGTTTAATACGACACCATTTTAGAACCATTGAATCAAGCTCAAAACGGCGCCGTTTTTAGTTGTTTATAAAAGCTCATTTAAGCCTATTCGGCCGAACCCTAGCCTCCTTCTTTTGTTCTTTACTCCCCTCTTTCTCGTTAGGCAAACCCTAAATTCCCTTCTTAAGCACAAACTACCATCAAGAACGGCGTCTCGTGCTTCTAGCTTCGACTTATCGCTCTTTGGCCTCAAAATCCCCCCTTTAGCTTCGATTTCAACGAAGCAAGAGAGGATTGACGGCCAAATCGCACGTTATGGCCCCTTTTCCATCTCACATTCGTTTTTTTTAATGTAAATGATAAAAACCAAAGAAATAAATAAAATGATCAATAGAAGATTAAAGGGATTTAAGAAACGATGATCACCTTTTCAGAAATTGTTTTTTGAATTTTTTCTATTCAATATACGTATATTGTGCATGCGTACGTCCCTTTGCAGGTACATTCGACGGCTTTTTATAGCCAAATTTACAGAGTAGATAATAAAAATAAAATTACATTTTTTGCTGTCATTTGCTGTAAATTCTATTATTTTTGTCCTTTCTCGTGCTTTCTTTTGCTGCGTTTATTTTCCTTCTCGCAAGTTCTGTCGACGTGGAGGCGTACGGAGAAGAAACCACCCGTGGAGAGGCCATTCATGAAAGACCACTTGTGGGAGCCCATTTCTGGCTAGCTGCGGCGCTGGTGTTCCAGAAACCTCTAGGGTTTTTGGTGCCTTTCTGATATTGGGCTCATTTGGGCCGTCTGTAAGTTAGGTTAGGGGTTTTGGGCTTGGGACTTTAATGTTTGGGTCGGATTTTATGTAATTAGGTTAAGGGATTTTGGGTATTTGTTTATTTTTGGGCTAAACGAATTGTAAATGGACTTTAGATCCATAAACATTTATTGTTATTTTATTTCTGTTTGGTTTATTATTATTTTTGAGTTTGGGTTTTTTTTTCTGTTTTTTGGGTTTTCATGGGCCGGGCAAATTAGGCCTATTACACAACAGATCAATTTGAATAAAGAAAAAAAAAAAGGTGCCAAATACAAGTACCATAAATAGCTCATGAACTATTTAATTTTAGACATTCAAGGCTTCGAAATGCGGTTGAGAAGACATGTTATATATTTCATAACTTCAATTATAGGTGGAATTGAGATGATCCATGCTTTGAAGTGTACATGGAAGAAGGAAATCTTGATAATCTTAATGATGCAGATTCAAATTCAGATGATGATTAATTCAGTTAAAGACCGACAAATTATGATTAGGAGCATATGTTAAATATTAAAGAGAGAATAACCAAATAAATATGCACTAGAACAATTAGAAAAATCACATATCATGTTTATTTTTCTTGCTATTTTTATTCGTAATAGTATTATCAACTATTTTTTTAGACTAACATAATACATATAATGGTTTGATTTGATTTTAGTTTTTGTTACTTGTTTAAAGATTATTTTTATCATACTAATAATTTTATATAGTATTTATTAGTTTTTAAAAATATAAATTCTTTGTAATTACAATTTGTACTACCAAACATGATATAATGAATTACAATGTAATTACACCTTGTTAGCCAAACATGTATAGGGGAGCGTAATTGCTACTATGATAATTACACTTTCATTTAATTGCTTTGTGCTATCTAAACATACTTTTAATGAAATTGCAATTTTCAGCTTGCAAGACCGACATCATGACTTTATGTCATATTTTACTAAGGGCCCTTTTGGATGAGCGGTGTATTTACCTACTGTTAGTGTAAAAATATCAGTGATATGAGATTAGATACTATAACGTGAGATAAAAGGAAAGCTAAATACACTGTACTAGAAGTAAACGCCATCCAAAGATACCCTAAGTTACCCATCGGTATCCATCCAATATCTGAGTCGACGTCACTACTCAACATAAAGAGCAACACGACTCTCAATTGATGACTCATCTTCCATTGACAATTTGATAGCGTGTTGCAGCTTCATCTCAGTCTTACATCGCAACACAACTAAGACTTTTTGGTCTTCCTCTTAAACAATATTGAAGGTCACAACTTAGACATGAAAGTGATTTTGTAAGTAAACTCCAATAGCTTGGTTTACAACTAAACTTTCATGGAGAAAGGTTTTAGTAGAGAGTGATCTAGATTAGAATATAAGTGCGAGGTAGTGATTTTGTAAGTAAACTCGAGTCTCTTGGTTTATAACTACGCTTCCAAGGAGAAAAGTTTTAGTAGAGAGTCATCCAATTTTATTATTGAATGAATCAGTTGATTGGGGCACGTCCTTTCAAGTTTATTAATGTATGGCTCACCAAAAGAGATTGTTCGAGCCTTATCAACAAAACGTGAGGGTGAAGCTGGATGTGGTGGGGTGTTAAGAGATGAGGAAGTTGTGGCCCATTCATTATTTTCTGAGCCGATTGATACGGTAGAGATATGGGTTATTAAAATTACCTTGAAAATGCATATTAGCATGGGATGGCATGTGAAAGTGTTGTTTTTGAGTGGTTGTTAAATAGGATTGCTAGGGTCGTGGTGGAATTTTCTCATAGGTGTTGATCGTTGTATTAACCAACTAGTTAGTGTTCACTTCACATTGGTTTATAGGCAAGGTAATGGTATGGTTGCAGCTTTGGCAATAATAGGGGTGAGAAGATTAGTGTTATTTAAAGCTTGGTGGTGATATATTTTCTTTTTATCTATTAGTCATTTGCACAGGTGATGGTTGTTTTGTAATACCTTATTTATCTGGGTGTTTTGTAATATTTTTGTTTAGGAAACAAGTTGGTATTTACCAACATCTTTCAATTACTAATATATTCATATTGATGAGAAAAAAAAAAGGGTGTGAAGTTGTTGCATGATGAGTATGTAAGACTAAGATCATAGCTTATACTTATGGTATTATAGGAGATTAGCTCACTTGACAAATCCTTCTAGATGTAGAAAGAATTCGAGTTGTGTAATTAACAGTTTATCAATTATGAGAGAAAATTTTATACGAATTTATTAAAATATATTTAAATTATATTCAATTTATTAAAATTATTTTATACAATATTATAGCTGGAAATAAAAAACACTCAATTTGAATTCATATCAATTGAATCACAATTTCATAACTAATTAATTAATTTGCCATTGTAAACTTCATAAGTCCTAAGGAAAAATAATATAGAAAAGGCAAAGAAGGTGACCATGTGACGCAAGCTTTGCTCTCTTATCACCTAACCCTTTTATAAAGTAAAGGGCGCCCCTGGTTTTTTCTTATGCTTAGGAGTACAGGTCTTAATGGGCCCGGTTGAGTCGGGTATGGGTCGGATCTAAGTATAATATTATTTTATTTTATTTTTGTCTAAATTCGGTTTGACCTTAAATTTAAGTTTAAAATTTTGTCCAAATCTATCCATATTTGTAAAATACTAACCCAAACCCAATTTAGGTCAATTTATATTATTTTTAATTTTTTTAAAAAACTTATTTATATTATTTTGTTTTAATATTTAATAATTTTATACATTTTTTATTTATTGAATTTTTTATATAGTCATGTTAAAATTATTTTAATGTTTACATTAGAATAGTATTATATATTTAATATATGTTTTTTTAATGTATTCTAAATTACATAATATATAAAATAACATAATATAAAGTATTATAAACTTAAAACAGTTCGGGCTCAAGCCTTAAATATTCAAGTCCAAGCCGGGCCATATTTTTAACAGGTTTAATTTTTTTACTCAAATCATTCTAAATTTCAAACAGGCCTTCAGGCCTAAACAAGCAGCCCAGCCCATGAATAGGACTATTTAGGAGTAAGGAACATTATTCATCTTGAATTTGGTAACTATATATTTGTACTTTTTTTAATTGATTTAAAAAATATAAAAATTTATTGATGTGGCATTTTGAGATTGTGCGACATCATCATTTGAAAAAAAATTATATAAATTTTCAACTAATGATATGGTACAATTTCAGAGTGTCATATTCAGTGCTTTAACAATTAGATTGATGGTTGAACAGGTCAGACCACTAGAACTTGATTTAACCAATTTGATCAGTCCGACCATTGGACTAATAATAACTAAATAAATAAATAAAAATCCAAAAAAAATTTATTTAACCGATTTAACCTATTCAACTATTAATTTTTTTATTTTTACCAATTTTAAGTAACTTTCGAGCCAACCGATTCAACCGCTTTATTTAAACGGTTTACATCAATCAGTTATTGATTTAACACTACTTACATCATTAAATCTTGATAAAATCTAAATTTAAAGACAATAATAAATCTAATTACGAAGTTCAGATTATCTCTTTTATTATTAGATAAGATTAATTTCCAACCGTCTGATGATGCAAACAATGACTTCATCTACACTAAAGACAATGGAGTGGGTATCAACTTTTAATTTTAATAATTAGATTTAATAAATTTAGATTTTAAATATTTCAATTTAAAAGAAATTTACATGTAAGGGTGTAAGAAAATTGGGTCATATCTTATTCCTATGTGCCAACCCAAAGGATTGATTTGCAAATTCTTAATTATTATTTAAATCATATGATATTGAAATACAGCTAATAGAAGTCAACAATTTGAAGATATGGATGAGAGGATCTTATTTGGGTTTTTTCTCTTATCTATATCTTTCATTAATTTCCTTCTAGAATTTAGATTTAATTATTATCAAATTATGCGGGTTGTGTTTTAACTTGATTGATATAAGCATTATTGTCAGTGCAGGAGAATTGGGTTCGAGTATGCTGAAGCGTATCATCCTCCTATTTATGGGTTAGGGAGAGATTATGGATAGTTCTAGACATTATGTCAACAAGAATAGATGTGATCAGAATCTATAATGAGATTATTTAAAAAAATATTATTGTTGAACTATGTTCGCTAATTATTTTGATTTTAAATGTTGATATAATATTTTTTTTAAATAGCTATCTCATTATACTAAATTTTATCAAATTTAGGAGCATAATGATAAATTTAGTCATGAACATTTAGATCTTTTTATCAATTTGGCCATCAACATTTTAGAAAGTGTTGAAGTGTTAGTGTTAAAATTTTAAACATAATAACATGTATGGCAATCTACGGGTATTTCATGAATTTTTTTTGACTTTTTATGAATGAATATTTTATCATTTTTAATTTATTTGTTAACATAATATATATAATAAATAGTATTATGTCAACATGAAGTACATGGAAACTGCCACGTGAGTTGTCATACCAATATTGTTAAAAATTTAATATTAGAATCAACATTTTCGTTAAAAACTAATTTGACTCTTTTTGAAAATTTGATTGTCAAATTTAACCCAAAAAATAAAAATTAAATTGACAAAAAATATAAACATTAAAATCTAAATTTATCAGTATGCCTAAAACTTGATCAATAGGAATACATATTTTTCAATCAACGGTGATATTTGGGGGAAAAAAAACCACCTTAAAGAAGTGGTCGGTAAAAAAAGACAGACAATATTGTTCAATGCTGACAAAATTTGTTTGGAGAAAATGCAAAAGACCACATTAGACATTGTCTTAATAGGGACTATCAAGTTGTATAGTAGACAAGGAAATTGCCTTACATGGTTATACCCAAATTCTCAATATCTTTATTTATTTACACTAATACCCATTATTTTCTTTGTATTCGATATCCTTAAAAAAAGTCTAATTATCCCTAGTCCTAGCATTCTTCAAACTTTTGAAATTTAGTTCATCTGTTTTTCATCTTAAGAATTTAGTCCTTTTAATTATCTAATTTAAAGGACCATGTTAATTGACTTCCATTATAAATTGAATATGTGGTATAAGTTAAAGTCAATTAAAGAAATAGAGGGATTGAATTCATTGAATTAAAAGTAAAAAGACTAATTTAAAAAAGGTATAATGATAAATTTAGTCCCCCAATGTTTACAATTCTTTTTTATCAATTTGGCCCTTAATTTTCTTTTTATTTTAGCTAGATTTGGCTATTAACCTTTTAAAAAAAGTCAGATAGTTTTTGTTTAACGACGTTGGAGTGGCAACCTGTGTGGCAGTCCATATGTACTTTATGTTGGCATGACACTATTTGTCTTACATACCCAGTCAATAAATAATTTAAAAATCATAAAAATATTCAAAAAATATATACAAAAATTTCATATTTTTTTTTTTAAAAATAGCACAAAGTAACGTGGATTGTAGTCATGTTTAAAATTTTAACATTTTAGTTAGTATATCAGTTAAAAAAATCAATTCGATTATTTTTGAAATATTGATGGTCAAATCTAACTCTTTTTAAACTGACAAAAGTTGAAACCGTTTATACATTTAAAATCAAAATAATACAAGCTGGAAAATAATTATATCTGTTATTTTTAACACAATGCCTAGAACTACTAATAAACCCTCCTCAACCTATAAACAGGAGGATAATACACTTCAGCGTACTCAAACCCACGTGCTCCTGCATTGACAACAATATCCTACCAATCGAGCTAATATTCGATCGATAACACGAAAAAAATATATTTAAAAAATAAATAAAAAAGGATGATTTAAATCATGGAATGAAAGATTTTGGGGAACCACCACATATTTTTTAAAATATATTTATTTATTCAAAATAATCCAGAACATATGATAATGATATGATTTCTTATGGGATTGGGATATATATTATATGCTAAACCAACAATTTTTCCAAGATCTCAACACCAATTAAACAATTGACCAAATGATGTGCCACCAACTTAATTTAATTAAATAACTTACTCTAAAACCATGTTCAAACAAACATATATTGTTAAATAACAAAGGGACACTATGAGTTATAATGACTGGTTCCAAATAGGGATGACCAAAGTTTATTATCTGTCCATTTTTATAATATTTAAACCCGAATTTATATATGAATTTTGGTCTAATAGTCGATTTGTTACATGAATTTTGAGTTTGTGCAATTATACATACGAGGCTTGAATTGTTGTTCATACTTATACATGAAACACTTGGACTAAATTGTAAACGCGTAGATATTTACTACATAGACAATATGAACATAATGTTTTAAAAGAATAACCTTTCTAAATTTTGTTGATGATGTCTGATTTTTAATATGTTAGATTCAAGTTATCTGTGTTTATAATTTGATCCATGTTTTTTAAACTTAAATTAATGAATAAGCTAATGAAAAGCTATTGTTAGAGTTGTTTAGGGCTTAAGGCGGAGGGCCGATATTTTTAACTTTTAAACAGATGTAGTCTAAACTCTTCTTGTATTATTTAGTTTTCAACATTAATGAATTTTTTCTTCTTTGCTCGTGGTTTATTTTTCTTTTCTTATTACTTTGCGATTATTGTTCTATATTGTCATTATCGACGTTTAGTTTTAACAGTGTTGATTGATACAACACTGGTACTTTAAGGGTTCAATTAAAACATTTGAAGATTTAGGGACTAATTTAAAATCTAGATAGTTATTTGACAATGTTTGGTGAAATCAACCCTTAATATTTGCTTAATTGGTGACTTAAAAGGAAGGACCTCCCGTTTTGTATTTATTACAGTTTAGCCATTCCTTTCAAAGACAGAGAATCCAACCCATTACTCCACGTCACCAACCTTCCTTTATTAAAAACCAATCTCCCCCCATACATTCCTTCCTTCAAACCTCAAATCATAATCAAATTTCAGACCAAATCCCAAATCTCTCTCTTTGTCTGTCGGATAATTCCAATGGAGGGTCTTATTCCTTTTGTTTATAGAGCAATAATCCAATACAAAAATGGAAGACGGGGCCATCATGTTTTAGCAACATGGTTCAATGACTCACCTTCAGCTTCTTACATGAGACTCCCAACTGGTGATTCTGGTCGGTTTCAAACATCTGATACACAACAACTGTTTCAATCAGATTGTGTCAATTTTTCAACCTCTTCACCTGTTTCTTCTTCTACCACCACCACTTCCTCTTCACCTCTCTATCGTCGTTTCATCACCTCTCGCCGTGTCGTTTCATAATCATTACATTGAATGCAGTGACATGTCTGAAGGAAGCTGAAGGTGTGCCACTTACCATACATACGGTGTTTTCTTTTTCTTTTTCTTTTTAATCAAATTGGTTGAGGGAGATTAGTCTCGGACCCCTTAAACAGTAGAAATATTGTGTTTGGCGTGTCTATGCTTGATTTTATTTCCTGGTTCCAAAGAGAATCCAATCGGGTTCACATAGAGTGTCTAATCTTGTATGGCATTAATGGTAAGACGCTCCTTTAATTTCGTGAACCTGATAAAATCAAACATAAACACTTAAAACACAATACTTTCACTGTTTGAAGGTTTAAGACAACTTTTCCTCGACAACCTTATTAATAAGTCATTTGTGTTGTGAACAAAAGGTTTTAAGGATGTATAGGGACACAACCAAAGGGGATTGATCCCTATGAACTTTTTGTTCTTGTTATAGTGTAAAGAAATGTAATAGAATTGTGATGCTTGATAAAAATGTTCTTTTATTAAATGCTTTGTAAAGACAAAGAAGGTGCTTCTTGTTATGTCATGTTAATTGTTGAATTAAATGTAGTAATTAAGAATAATTTGTGTTTTGGGATGTTTTTTGTTCCTTTGAATTGTTGTGAAAGTGGGTGCGTGGTTTTTGGAGTTGGTGAGTGGGGTTATCATTTCAGGGTCTTTATTATTATTATATATATTTTAAATTGGTATAATTTCAAATTCCATCCCTCTATTTTACAAATTTGAGAAGTTAATCCCTCCGTTTTAAATTGTCAAAGGTTTATGTTCGTATTTTATGAAAATTGAGAAGCTAATCCAACAGAGTACATAATTTTATTAAACCTTGCGATTAAATCGTTGACATAGAAATAAACTAAAAGCAATTTATGCGTTTATTCATAGCTAAATTAACTTCTCGGTTTTCGTAAAATATGATGTTAAAATTCTGACAAACTGAAGTAGGAGGACTAATTTATCAGTTTTTATTAAGTAAAAGGATGAAAATCAAAATTAGACCTTTTTCAATTTGTCAAATAAGAACAGCCGGCTGCAGTGTATCTGAATATGTTTTCTTATTATGCAAGATTTCAACACATAAATTTAAAAACAACTTTGATTGTCCATCCCAACTGAAAATCTAAAAATATAAAATAAATTAGGGATAAACTATAAAAATAGTAATTTCTGTTTGATTCAAATTACATTTTAATCACTTATGTTTGAAATATTACGTTTTAGCCACTTACGTTATTGTTTTGTTACGAAATGATCACTTTGCTATTAAACTCTATTACCTCCCTAACAACAAGCCTATGTGACAGTCTAAATAAGTTTTAAATGCCAATTTAGATATCCAACTAAAACAAGAATAGGCTTTTAATTAAATAAGCTCAATCCTTTTGGATTAACTCCGAATTAAAAAAAATTATAAAAAATGAAATTTTTGGTATTGAGATAGTTAGGCAGTCATTTTCTTAAACATGGATAAGTTTTAAAAAAAACATTTAAAAAATAGTGTCTTAGAAAGACATTTAACTTCGAAAGAAATAACGTGAAAAATACCATTGTTTGAATCAAGTTATGTACAAAATTGGTTAGAATTTTATTGTCAACTCTAAAGAGATAATTATTTAATATCTAAATATAAATAATTATTAGAAATATTGAAATAGTCAACCTTTTTTCTCTACTACTAATTAAGGAAGAAAATATTGGTTAAAATTGGGTGTTTAAATTTCAGTTAAAATTGAATTAATTGACCTAATTCAGTCGGAAATCGATTAATAATTTTTTAAAAGTTCAATTATCGATTAATTCGTTTCAAAATCAAATAATTAATCAAACTTAATAATTAATAATACAAATTATATGTAGTCAAGCCCGTTCTTGACATTTTTGGAGGCCTCGATAAAATAATAAAATGGGGTATTAGATTTCTTAAAAGTTGGAGAAAAAAAATTTTAAGTCCCTTAAAAGTTGGTAAAAAAAAATTGGGCCCTTAAAAGCTAAATTTTTTTTGGCTCCTTAAAAATTGAAAAATAATATTTTGGACCCCTTTCAGCCTTGAGCCTTAAGCGGTTGCACCTCCAGACGACCCCAGGGCTGGGTCTATATGTAGTTTTAATTCGGTCAAATGAACATTATCAATTTATTTTTTTATATATTTTATACTTATTTTAACAAAAAAATAAAACATATAAAATTCGGTTAATTCGATCGGTTAACGGTTAACCAAATTAACCGAAATATTTTGGTTCAATTAATAGTTAAAGGATTAAAAAGATCGATTAATTTGGTTAATACTGATTCTGTTTAATTAACCGATCGGTTAACCGTTTAAACACCCCTAATCACTATATTTGTTTTCAGAATCGGAATGGATCGGTTGGATCAGGAATTAATTAGGGTACCAATTCAGAATAAGAGGTTAAAGTGGTTAACTCGTGAATCAGTTGAAGTAATTTTCTTTATTTTTTTAATAATTTATTCAATTGAACCGATCAAATCGATTGGATTGAGAATCAAGGATTTGACCGAATTGATCACCGATCTAATTTTAAAAACCTTGAGTTGAATCTTTAAATGGAGTAAACTCTCCTAGCAGCTCGACTCAAACCCTTACCTAAGGTACATAATCTTACAATAATCAAAGGGTTAAAAAGAACATTTCCTTTTAAATGTATAATGGAGTTTGAAGGGGAAGATCCTTGTGAGTGTAAATAACCCCTTTGTCACCATCTACTACCTGCCCACTGCCTCTCAAAATCCTATAAGAAAAAACCAGGAAAGAAAATATGAAAGATGATCAATTTCCATCATTAAAAAATCATTCTAAATTAAAATAATAAAATTACGGTTCGGGACTCGCATACCATCGAGTTGTTAACAATCCTTCGACTCCGACCGGACCACGAGCATGAATTCTACTGGTACTTATTCCAACCTGTAATCCAAAAAACAGAACATCAATCAACAATGTTGTGTAACATTAAGAACTTGGAAAGATTAAATACCTCGGCACCGAGTCCGAATCGTGCTCCGTCACAAAACCGAGTGCTTGCATTATGAAATACAGCAGCACTGTAAACAATTAACAGATGTTTAACTAGTATTCCGAACAATAAAAACGAAAACTCTAAACCTTAAAACCCGAACCTGTCGACTCCATGTAAGAAAGTTTCAGCAACTTCATGATTTTCAGTGATAATGCAATCAGTGTGAGAACTGCAAACAGAAGTAAGTTTAATCATACTACCAAGCTGAAGAAAAACGAATTCGAGTTCAGATATTCGTGGCATGCCTTCCATGTTGATGTATATGATTGATAGCAGCTTGGACATCGTCCACGATCTCGATCGTGCAAGCCATCGAGCTGTATTCGTGATGAAATGAACAAGTCTCCGGTATGTTTAACAA
Organism: Gossypium hirsutum; assembly: GCF_007990345.1. Taxonomy (NCBI): domain Eukaryota; kingdom Viridiplantae; phylum Streptophyta; class Magnoliopsida; order Malvales; family Malvaceae; genus Gossypium; species Gossypium hirsutum. The sequence goes on along the minus strand of NC_053424.1, from coordinate 118,614,366 downwards.
CGAACTTGCTCTTGGTCCACCATAAAGTGTAACACCTTCATGTCGGAGATCCGAAACGAGTTCATTGAGCAAACCGTTACTTGATAAATCCTTGTGTAGCAGAAGAGTTTCCTGAGAACCGATGGGAACCGAATAAACCTATCAATTGAACGGGTTAAGTTGATTCTGGGTTGGATCAATATGGGTTTCGAGTTAAAAAATTTCGGGTCATTTCAGTTTCGGGTAGGATCATTTGGATTAAAATGAAATTTTACCATAGCATTACATGCTGCAGGATAATCTATCTTTGCATCACGAACAATCTGTTTAGCCATATCCACCTTAGCAGATTTGTCCACATAAACATGGCAAATTCCATCTATACACAAACGTCCAAATATCAATACATACATACATACATACATACATATGTATATACATACATACATGCATACGTTTTTTTCTTACCAGCATGACCAAGAACAGGGATTTTGGTCGAATTCTTAATTTGAGTAACAAGTTTATTGCTGCCTCTGGGGATGACAAGATCTATCACATCATCAAGCTGTGCCAAAATACAAACTTTTAAAAAACCATCATATATGTATATGTAAAAGTATTATGGACCTCATTGTATTAAGTGCCGGATTGCATTTTACTTTCTCTACTTAGAAAATAGGTAAATTAGTCTTTATATATTAGATCAAAGAGTAAATTGGTCATTTTTGTTAAAAGTACCTTTCAATTGTACTGTTAAAAACTAGCATGGCTAATGAAAACTAGACATGGCATGCCATGTATAGATAATGTTAAAGTACACAGACCAGTTTTTAATAGTAGAAATGAATGGAAATTTTAACAAACAGATCAATTTGCTATTTAACTAATGTATAGGAACTAATTTGCTTTTTTCTAGTAAAAGGGACAAAATGTAATCCAATCACTAATATTGGGGCCTCCATGGTACTTTTATATATATATATATATAACAGAGAACTTATATCAACTCAAAATTGTACAAATCACCTTAAGTAAATTGGGAATATCCTCTCTTGAAGCCACTAGTCCAATGAGTTTTTCTCCGATATTTTCTGGGATGGCCGAAGTAATCACCTGAGAAACAAAAGTGATAAGGCAACAAGGGTTATGATCTCATATAAATAGAAAAAGCAACCCGAACCCAAGTTTGGATTTGAGTTAATCGGATCGATTTCTCGAGAACATGGGGGAATCGAACCTTGTGCAAGATTGCATTAGACCTCTTAGCTTCTTTGCCACCTTTGAGCAATAGGCCATTCCCACTTTTAACGGCTAATGAAGCAATCTGTTGAACATCAAATTGTAATCTCAACAAATCCTTATATGCTAAAACAATACCGGATTTATACGTCTTAAGGTCAATTCTCCGATTACCTGAACAAGAGCATCGGGTCGAGACTCGAATACGACCAACAGTACACCGAGAGGAGAAGATGTTTTCTCCAAGATGAGTCCATCTGCAAGCTGGGACAAAGGCAGTCGAAAGTGTCAAATTAAGGACATATATCGACGCATTCCTTAAACGTTTTTCGAGGATTTTGTAACCTCTGTTCTCTTTAAAACTTGGCCGATAGGATCTTCCATGTCGGCAAGTACACGAATTGATTTCGCAAGACCGGATATCTGTAAAAACGAAATAAGTCGGATGAAACTCGTGCTAAAAGACTAAAATGTGACCCCCAAAATCAACAAATGCTTGCCTTTCCGGGTTTCAACGACAAACGAGATATCAATGACTTCTCGTATCCATCATCCTGAGCAGCGGTAACATCAGCTTCGTTTTCAATCTTAATTAGACTCTCATTAGCCTCGAGGGCATCGGCAATGTCGAGCAAAATCTTCCTCCGACCTTCAGAGTTCATTGCCTGAAGTCGTCTCGAACATTCCCGTGCCGTAACTGCCATCTCGCGTACACCGAGTTCTTTAACCAAAGTCCATAAATGTGCATCTCGATGAAACAGAGTCCCGACACACTTCCCTTGAAGTACCTTTATAATGTTATCAGTGGCATAGCCACTTTCAAAAACAGAAGTAACATCAAAATACAGAGAGGAGACACCGATATAACCTATTTACAGAGTTCGGTTCCGGAACATACCTCGTAATAACAGAAGGAATACCGGCATAAGCTGCACAGACAGCTGCATTAACCTTTGCAGTCATACCACCCCTACCAAGCCTAGACTTATCTCCAAACGTAATTTCACATTGATGTTTCTCTTTTATATACGTATGAATCAGTTTCGAGTTCGGGTCACTTGGAGGACCGCTATAAAGCCCCTCCACGTCGCTCAGCATAACAAGGAGATCAGCTTTTAGTTCCATAGCTAAAAGGCCGGCAAGACTATCATTGTCCCAAAATATACCCGACGAATCCTTAAAAACAAACAAACAAGTTACTAATTTCAACTCGAATCTAACATGAAACATATTTAAAATTTGATCCGTGGGATACCTCGTAAGGCGCTCTTCGAGTGCTGACTGCATCATTCTCATTAAAAATAGGGATTACTTTCAAAGACAACAAAGATTTCACTGTTTCAGACAACTGTTTTCTGAAACTAGTGTCCCTAAATTCAGTGTCGGTTACAAGATATTGTGAAGAAGTAACATCAAGCTGCATAAAGAAGTAAAACAGTTACATAATTGAATATGAAGGACATGTATTAAGAGTAAGATTGTATAATGATACGTGGTGTGCCACGATGACCTCATAGTGACGTACAGGGATCAATTCTTAATAGTAATTTACTCTTTGATCTGACGTATAGAGATTAATTTGCCTATTTCTTGAATAGAGGTGAAAAACACAATCCGACTCCTAGTACGGGTGCCGCTATGATACTTTTACCATTGTCTAACTAATCAATTTTCGATTTAACCGATTAGTCCAATTCGATTATAAGCAAGACTAGCTAACCTGGCTAAACAAGGTGTCATATAGAGCCATTAAACTGCTTTGCCCAACAGCTGCACAAGCTTTGCCATCAAGTTCAAATTGTGCATTTTGAAGATCAGCCAAGCTAATATACAAATAAAAAAGGGACTAAATTGTTTAATTTATTAAAAAAAAAGGCATTCAAGAAATTGATTGATAGATGATAATCTTACCTGCTGTTGACCAATTTTCTATACCTAAGCCTTTGAAGACCAAGACCAACAGCACCTGAAGTGACCAGCACTATCTCATAACCTTGAGAATTTAGTTCCTTGAGCTGCAAGTAACCAATTCAATAAAAAATAAAAGACGTAAAAAATTCCCATGCTTCACCAACAAGCTATTGGTCTCAATAAAAAATAGCTAAACTACCTTAGTAGTTACTCGATTATTAGTAAATATTTTTGTCACATAACTATGAAAAGTTACAAAAGAGTCACTCAACTATTCAATTTTATCTTTTTTGGTCACCGGTTGGCTAAACAATGTCAGCTTTTAAAATTGATGTAATAGCAATTTTAATCCTCAATATTTATACATTATGTCAATTTAGTCTTAATTTTTTTAAAAAAATCTAACCCTAACATTTATCCATTTTGTAATTTGTTCCTTTTTTTTCATTTTTGCTTTTTTTTGTTACCTTTTCACTTAAAAAGTTAAAAAAAAAGTAAATTTATCCATTAAATTTGATTGAAAATACACATAAAAAACAAAAACAAAAACACCCAAAAATCTAATATAATAATTTTGATATTTTCTCATTTTTTTCAAATTAACCCTCAAAATCACAAATCCAAAAAAAAAATCAAATTACACGTTTAAATGTTGAGGGTTAATTCTTTTTTTTAGATTAGAGACTAAATTGACATAATTCATAAATATTGAGAGTTAAGATTATATTATACCATTTTTAAAAGTTGTCACTAAAGTGCTAAAAACAAGGGTTTTTTTTAGGGAGGCCGAAATTAAATTGTAATTTTTATGATAGTAAAAATACAATTTCACTATTTTAATAGCCTATATTATTATAATTTTTAAAGAATTAAATCAAATTTTTATTATTTTTAGGGGCCAAGATATAATTTTACTTTTATTAATTTAAAATTTTTAAATTTTTAAAATTCATAAATAAAATGTTTTCCATTTTAGGGGTAGCGCCTGCCAGCTCCCAGATTTCGCCACTTGCTAAAAAGGATCAAATTGAATAATTAAGTGACTAAGAAAAATTACTAATAATTGGGTCTTTGCTAGTGTAGTTCACCCTAAAAAATATCCCATATTTCTCATTATGCCCTCGTCTTCTTTAATTATTTACCTGTTCACATAAAGCACCGAGTCTACCCACCGCTAATCTTCCATCACCTCGAGTCACAACAGCTGTTCCTACCTTTTTGGGTTTTTTTTAATCAAAAACCCAGAAATCAAAATTAGTTTTTATTAATTAAAAATATCATTCGAAATTAATTTTAAAAAATGAGACAGAAACCTTAACAATGAGCCGCTTGACATTTGTGACAAAAGCACGAGAAGGATCCATGGAGGCAAGTGATTGAGTCTAGCTGAGTCGAGTTTATCAACTCAGAGCTTTCAGTTCTTTTATCTGGGATTGGGAGTTTCAGTGTATAACAGTGGAAGAGAGATAGGTCTTGGAGAAGAAGATGAATGAAGGCAACGTTTTGCCACCTTCTATAAATAGTGTTGTTTTCGCGAAAAAAAAGTGAAAATACAATTAAAAATTAAAAATTATTATTTATATGTAATTTTTTTGGAAAATTTATGAACTAACCCTTAGTATTTACATATTTTATTAATTTAGTTTTTTTTCTCTTTTTTTTAAAAGTTAAATTTGACTTCAACATTTTAAAACGAGTCAAATTTGATAATCAAACTTTTAAAAAGAGTTTGTTGCTTTTTAACGAAATTACTAACAAAAATGTAAAAATTTTAAATATAGAAATCTATATTGCAATCCACATGTACTTTATGGTTTTATTTTAAGAAATTTTTATATTTTTAAAATTTTTGAAATTTTAAATTATTTGTTGGCGTAATATATAAGATAAATAGTATCATGTCAGCATGAAATATACGTGAATTGTCACACAAGATACCAAATCAAAATTATTAAAAAATTAACGTTTTAGTTGGTATTTCAGTTTTAAAAAACAATTGGGCTCTTTTTGAAAGGTTAATAGTTATATTTAGCTAAAATAATAATAAAGACTAAATTGACAGAAAATGTAAAATTTTAGGCTCAAATTATTATTATGCCTACAAATAAATATTCGAGCTATTACAAAATCAAATCAAATCAAACTGATACTAAGTATAAACAAATTAATAACTTAAATAATTCGGATCAAAGTACACCCACGATATTAACACATATTGAAGTTGAAACACATATAATAATTACATATAATAAGACTCGTATTGTTTTAAAAATTGAAATGAAATCAAATTGAGTATCAAAGATAAAAGAATCCGACCCCGATTCATTTTTTATTTTATAAAAATAAATCATTATAATATTTTAATTATTTTCATCTACTCGAATATAAAATATTTATTTTGTATTATAAAATATTAAAGACTCAATACAAACTAAAAATAATATACGTTTTTGCTATGAACTTAGCAATTACGTCTACTTTAGTGTCTAAATTTTAAAAATATAAAAGTTTAATAAAGTGACACTTTGAGATTGTATTACATCATCATTTGAAAATTAAAATTTTTATATAGATTTTTAAATGATGACGTAATAGAATCTTAGAGTGTCACCTATAATATTCTAATAATCGAATTAGTGATTAAACTGGTCAAACTATTAGTTCCTGATTTAATTTATTTAATTGGTTCAATTGCTAACAATAATTTAAAATTTTATAAAATTTAAAAAAATTATTAAACCGATTCAACTTTAGAGAACATGGCAAAAATGGCCACATGAGAATTTGGAGATAAATCAAGAAAAATGTAAGATGTATGACAAAACATCATTAAAAGCAATGGCTAACAACTGCAGTGATAGAATGGAAGATTTAGCATCATTAATATTCTTTTGTTAATATTGTTGTTATTGCAACAATTAATATCATTAAGATTCATCAATATTTATTGATTGAATCTTAACTCGATATATTATTGTTATTGCAACAAATGGAAAATTTTAATTTTTATCTAATTTATTGGTTTGAAGAGTTTATAGATAGAAGTAGATTTTGGTATAAAAGAATTTATTGGAGATTTAATAATTATATTAAATTTCAACTATATTAATTTTCAGTGCAGGATTTATTGATGATGGATCATAATAGTTCTATGCTTCTTTAATGGTGTGCTTCTGATGTATTCTTTTTTATCCAAAAAAATTACTTTTTCAATTTAAAGAATTTCAATCCAATCATTGACGAAACAAGTAATTTTGATCAAAATTTGCTAGCAATATACAATCATACATTCGAAAGCAAATCACTATGAATTTAATAAGCATAACATACGATAAGCAAATTTTGACAGAAAATAACTATATAATAAATTTAAAATGATAAATAATAAAATTTCATCTTTTGATCCTCACTTTTTTTTTATGAAAATTCAATAAGATATCATGGATTACACAGATATAGGGTTTTCAAGATTTTTTTGGGTTAAACACTTAAATTTAGCTTTAATATTGAATTTAGCATATAAGTTTTTTTTTGTCTCAATTTGATACATAAATTTAGTTTCAGTGTTCAAATAACGACATAATAGAATCTTAGAATGTCACGTGTAATGTTTTAATAATCGGATTAATGGCTGAACTGGTCAGATTATTAGTTCTTAACTTAAATTATTTGGTCGGTTCCACTGCTAAAAATAATTAAATAAATATTTTGAAAAATATTATTATACCGATTTAACCTATGGCCCAGGGAACATGGCAAAATTGGACACATGAGAATTTGGAGATAAGTCAAGAAAAATGTAAGATACATGACAAAAGATCATTATAAGCAATGACTGACAACTGAAATGATAGAATGAAAGGTGCAGCATCATTAAGATTTCTTGGTTAATATTATTACTATCCAACTATTAAAAGGTTGTAGATTTAAGTATGTTTAAGTAAATATAAAGGATTCAATGATATTTATTTATTGAACCTTAACTCGGTTGATATTATTATTATTGCATCAGATAAGAAAATTTAAGTTTAAGCGCATTTAAACATATATTTTCATCTAATTTAATGATTTGGAGAGTTTATAGATACAAGTAAATTTTGTATAAAAGAATTTAGTGGAGATTTAATAATTATATTAAATTTCAGTGATGGATCGTAATAATTCTATACTTTTTTAGTAGTGTGTTTCTGATGTAATCCCTTAAGGGCGATTCTTTTCTATCAAAAAAATTAATTATTTTTTCGAATTAAAGAATTTCGATTCAATCATTCACACAACAATTAATTTTGATCAAAATTGGCTAACAATATGCAATCACACCTTCAAAAGCAAATCATTATGAATTTAATAAGCATAAGTTACAATAAGCAAATTTTGACACAACATATTAACATTAACAATTATATAAAAAATTTAAATAATAAAATTTAATCTTTTGATCCTCACAGTTTTTTATGAAAACTCAATAAGATATCATGGATTGCATAGATATGAGGTTTTCAAGCTGTGCATGTCAGAAAGATTTTTTTGGATTAAGCACTTGAGTTTGGTATTGAATTTAGTATTTAAGTTTTTTCGTCTCGATTTGATATATGAGTTTGATTTTAATGTTTAAATTAGTACCCAAATTAAATAACATCTTGTTGCCTAATGAATGTTTGACACATATGTTCTTGTAAAAAAAGCATAGGTACTTAATTGAGACAAAAAAAAAACTTGATACCAAAGTTAAACTTAGGTACTTAATTGTGATAAAAAACTCAAGTACCAAAAGTGAAAATTGAAACTAAATTCATGTACTAAATAGTATATTAATCGCTTTTTTTTCTCCTGAGTTTGTGGGTGAGGCGAGTCGCTAACGTTGGTGATCAATCAAAATCATCCCCAATGATTAAGTGAGAGAAATAGAATGAAGACGATGAACCAATCGACACGTAGTGCAACATGACAATACAAATTATCGTCATTGATACCAATTGTAAAATTATTTGTGGTTTTGGTTTATTTACTTTACAAAAATTCAAACTTTAATTTGTCAAAAAAAAAAAGGTGGTTATTGTGTTTTATGAAAATCGACAATTTTTATGTAAGAAAATAGCATAAATCTGTTATTTAAATTTATGTATTTACTAAAATCTTGATTCAAGTTTAAGTTCGATAATCTGTTCTTTTTGACACAATACTTAGAATTAACTTATAAATAGGAATATAATATACTTCAGCGCACTTAAACTCACGTTATTTTACATTAACATTAATACCTATACTAATTCAGGTAAGACACAATCGACAATTAGATAATATTTTTATAATTTCATTACTTATACTAAATAGCTACAACTATTAATGGTAGAAACAAATCACTGCCCATACACACCACAGCAAGCAACACTACTGCAATTCGAACCCAGGTAAATTTAAGAAGAGTGAATAATCGACTGCAATATAGGGTTTAACATTGTTAATTATTTTGATTTAATACCAATCTGGATTTTTTTTAAATGCCCATCTAACTCGTTAGGGGTGCTTTTAAGGAGCAAAACATGATAGCATTGTTGAATAAAAAGTACAAATATTGTATAAAAAAAATATATTAGGACTAAATCTCAATTAGAGTATAGTAGAAGGACCAAAATCAAATTTGACCTAAACCATTCAATTTTATTCACCTACTTCAACGTTATAAATACACACCACGAAGATTCCACTTACAGATCCAAACATCAAAAAAGCTTCAACACTGTAATGAAGTTTTCCCCACCTGAAAATTCCCCAGAGATATAAAACATCATTCTAAAACATGCATTTTCTTTTGTCAGAAAAATGAGATGTCGTGGCAGTTCAAGATTCACATGAGATCTTGTTGTTTGCAATGGAAATGACAGATTTTCCTTTGATCCCTTAATCTTGTTTCAGTTGTTCACGAATCTGCTCAGCCTTCCATATTTTTTTTTATATTTTGTTCTCTAGCTTGTTTTTTATTTGAATAAACTGGTATAAGTTTATATTTTAATTATTTAATTTTAAAAAATTAAAAGATGGTCATTAAATTATTGCAGTCGAAAGTTTTTTTTTTATAATTTAATTTTTTTTATGAAACAACTTTGAACATTATGAATATATGAATCAAAATTGAAACAATTTTTTTCTCCAATCTCTGATACTGACGATCAGATCAACTTGGATTTAAGATATGTTCTTCTACTCGTCGATGGATGTTGATCCACCATATAAATCGTCGTATTGTCGCTTGGAGCTCGCTAGCTTAATAGCAAAGTGGTTTAAATGATAACTTTTGAACAGTTCAATAATTATTTTGTAATTTTTTAAAGTTGAGCGACCAAAGCATAAACTTACTAATAATTTAATGACCTTAAGTCTAATTTACCCGTTTTTCATTATTAAATTTTAATTTAATTTTCTTGTTTATTTATCTATAATAAATTACTACCATTAATTTTTATCATTCACAATTTTAATTTATTTTTTCTTAAAAAGAAATGTTTTCTCATCCACATAGTGGTGATAAGAAGTAGTCTAATTTTCTAATACTTCTGAAAAGGCTTAATATAAGTTTTAGTATTTTAATTTGACACTATTTTTTAATTTGGTACTTAAAATTTTTTGGTCTAGTTTGGTATCTAAAAATTTCAAATATTATACAAATTAATCTAATATATTAATATTATTATTTTTTATGAAGTAACAAAAAAAATTAATGTATGACCAACATGCGACAAATGATATATATATTTTTTATATTTTTATATATATTCTATTTCTTCTAATAATGATAATGTTTTGTGAAACTAAGAGCTTTGTGAAAACCATGCCATACTTTAAGCATGCGGTTTCTCTTAAATCATTCACGCTACTAATAATTAAAGTAATCTCAATCTCGATAAAAAGTAAACAGAGAAAATTCTAAATAAATGTAAGATATAATATGAATGGTTAGCAACTTAGCATGATGTAATTTAGAACAAGTTTTGCATGTGTATAACAATAATTCAATTTTAGGGCAATTTTGCCTCGTCTTTTCTAATATAGATGTTTTTCGAGGTGTTTGATTCCATTACGTTGTTGATTCACAGTTGTTGCAGATTTATCAAGCAATCTACTTGTTAGTATATGCTATATATTTTATAATTTGTTATAAATTATTAATAAATTTATATTTTTGGTCATTTAATTTTAAAAAAATATAATAGTCAGTAAAATATTCAAAAATTTTTATTTAAGTTATTGAATTATTTAAAAGCTTTTTATTTAAGTCATTGGGGTGTTAAGTTTAGTTGGCGTGCTCCAAATAACGATTTGACTTTCAGTATGATAAATCAATACCTATCAATGAGTAGATACTTTAATTTCAAGTTGACTTAACGATCAGTATAAAAGATCAAAGATGGGATAGAAAATTATTAAGTATACTTGTGATTATGTCATGTCAACAGGGATCATTATTTCATTGACAATATTTCTCAAATTTCATAATCATAATAATTAATTTCTATTTTTAAAAAAAACAAGGCAAATGATTTATATTTTGAAACTGGATTATTAGTTAAATTAATTAGGTTCAATCCGCTAAATTATCAATTTAATTTCAATTAAATAAATTAATACAAAATTCATAAAAATTTAAAATAAAAGATATTAAAAATTGTAAAAACTCGATTCAATTATTATCTCAATATGTTTTTCCCTTACTCCAACTTGATACCAATTAATTTCCAATTTAATTGGTCTAATCGACGAGTCAATATTAAATTTTAGCCACGAAACCAAAAATTTTATATTAATAAACCAAGAACTTTTGACAGCGATACATATTTTTTCTAGCAAATTTGGAGTATAGTAATATTAAAGGGTAAATTATATTTTGGGTCATTGAACTTAGTATAAATATTTTATGTAGGTCATAAACTTTTAATTTTATCAAATTACATCACTGTATTTTTATTATTCCAAATTCCAGAGTTATTTATTGCTATTCTCGACAAATAATTTCAATACAAAATCTCACTCAACATGCATGTCTGACTTATTTTTTAAAACGAAGCTAATTAAGACTTTATCAATGTTTTTAGAATCAGATTAGTGGTTAAACTGGTCAAATTATCGGTTCCTAGTTTGATTGGTCAATCGATTCAAAGCAATTAATTATTAAAAATGGAATATTTTATTCAATTAATTTTTTTAGCTCAGTTTAACCGGTTTTTTACCTCTAATTAGACAGATATTCCAGTTAATTCGATTCAAACATTCAAAGATTTTGCGCTAAGTCACTCATGCACATTGAACTGATTCTTTTTTCTTGTTAAAATCACTTTACAAAACTAGCATAAGTGACATAATCTGTTAATTCTATAAGTTTAGTGATACAATTTCATATAATTAAAAGTTTGATTGATACTTAATGCTAAATTTATTGACCCAAAATGTAAATAATCCCAATAATAAAATATCAAAAACTCTAATATAAAAATCTATTTTAAACAAATATGTATTTGATGTCACACTATTGTCATGCATGCAACACATATGGCATTATTAGAATCATATCAGTAATTGAACTGATCAAATCAATAATTGATCGGTTAAAATTAAAAATAAAAATTTGGTTCAATTATCAAAATAATCAAAATATTAATTTAATTTAATCAATTTTTGCCAATTTACAATTTAAATGATTCATTATTTATTTTTAAATTAATTCTTGATTCAATTAATCTAACTGATTAATCTAATTTGATTTAAATAACCTTATAAGAAAGAAACACAGTGGCTGGACAAGGACATTATATCTGTCTGTCAGGCTCAAGAATCGTGTTTGAACAAAGTGAAGCATGTAAGGACAAGTTATTGACCTTAATTATTGCATCATTCGACTGTGATTGTTCTAACCAGTTAACAGTGCCAATTGGCGTCATTGTTGTGGAGAAACTGTTGGAAATGGGTCTATACTGACACGTAAGGCTAGTGATATGATTGATTTGAATAAATAAATTCAATCTGTTCTTAAACCAACAATTAAAATTAATTTTTAAATAATTTATTTAATTAAAATTAAACTGATAAATTAAATAAAAAATGATAATTTAATTAATTCCATTATCAATTCGATTAAGAAAATATTGGATAGATGATACCTTGGCCCCACATCTCAATTTCACCACAAATTTCATCAATGCTTGGTTTATATTTATTTAACTATTAATATGTACGGTGGAAAATCTTGGTACATAAATTTGAGAGAGACAATTATAAGATTAAATTTATATTTTTAATTAAAATATATTATCTATAAGTACTATATATTAAAATTGAGTTTAAATGAGCGATGTGTTTATTTGCTGTTAGTATAAAAATAATGGTGACGATAAGATTAAATATTATAGTGATACTGTAGCGTGAGACAAACGCACTTTACCGCCCATCCAACTCCACCTTAAGAATTTATAAATTTATAAGTTTTATAACTTTATAAATAAAAGTATATAAAAAAATTAGCATTCTGATTTAAATATATTATAAACTTGAAAACAAATTCGGCTAGACTAGACTCAAGATTCAAATAAATATGTTTGATAATTGCATCTTTATGTTCGAATTATGAGTATTATTATTGGAATTTGAATTAAATAAATATGTTTGTATATTCAAATCCATTAAATTTTCGAGTTTAGTGATTTAAATAATTTTAAATTAATATTTTAAAAGTAAAAGTAGATAATAAATTTAGATTTGAAAACCATAAAAATAAAATAGATTAAATATTGAATATTTAAGTTTATATCTATTATGTCAATTGAGTCTTAATTCGATTAGTATCGGTATTATTGTTAGTGTAGGAGGACGTGAGTTCGAGTGCGCTGAAGCACATTATCCTCCTATTTAAGAGTTTGGGAGGGATTATGGATAGTTCTAAGCATTAAAAAGAGCAGATATGATAAAGACCTATAATGATATTAATGTTATTATTAGCAAAAAATATATATTTTTTATAAACCATTATCTTAGAAGTGCTCATGGGTCGAGCCTAAATATAATATTAACATATTTTATACTTGCTCAAGTCCAGCCTAGGCTAAAATATGGACCTAAAATTTGTCTAAACTCGCTCATAATTGCAAAAGATTAATCTAAGCTCTTTTTAAGTCCGCCCATATTATTTTTTATTTTTTAAAATATTTATTTTATTTTATATATTTTTTATATAATCATCTTAATATTTTTTTAGTGTTTACATTAGAGTAGTATTCTATATTTAGTATAGGTTTATTTTTTTAATATGTTCTAAATTACATAATATCAAGTATTATATATAAACTTAAAAAGGGTCGGCTCGAGCCTGGGCTTTGAATGTTGAAGCCCGATCTTGACCCATATTTTAAATGGGCCTAATTTTTTTTGCATAAACTTATTTTTCAAGCTTAATATTTTTACCAAAACCATTCCAAATTTTGGGTGAGTCTTTAGGCCTGGAAAAATAGACCGCCATTATCAGGTATACTTTAAGATGATGCTGTAAAGAAAGGAATAATAGCTGCTTTCACACTGATTTTCAAGTCATAAAAAAAAGTTGAAGCAAAAGTAAATTCTTCAAGTTCTAAGGCAGAAAACAGTTCATAACAAAGAAATTCATGAGAAGTACAACAGAAAAATGAAATTTACAAAAAAGAATTCTGTTATATAGGTATAAAAATATATATAAGAATTTGACCCGGGCTTCGACCCTAATACCTATAATTTAAGTAACATCTGACACTTCATTTGAGGGTGTTTCTTGTCTATTTTTTGTACCAGAATACCGTCCCCTCCATCTTGACCTCCATTGATACCGTATATCAACAAATTCTAGATTGATTGAATTCATAATTTACATGAAAACTCTATAAACCATACCATTTGAAAACATTTTATCACCAAAAATTGACACAAGTTGTATATAAACCAGACATTGTTCATTAAGATAGGGAAACCAGCAGCAGTAGCATTGCCATCAAACACCGAGGTATCCACCATCACAAGAACAGCTGCCGTTGCTGCTGCTTTCACCGCCGTGTCGGCGTTGACGTTGTGTGTTGAGACAACAGCAGAGGAGACCGACCAATAACATGAAAACCCATGCTGATGCTATAGCTTGTGCCCATTTCAAGTAATGCTCCATTTTTGTAGGGTGGTTCTCCTTTTTCTTTACTCCAACTTTGATACTTGTCTTTTTCTTTTAGCCATTTATCTCATAAACTTGACTACCAAGTTACCTGTATATCTTATATCCTCTTACAAAGATATATAACATATAAATGTACAATGTATATATACATGCATATATGTAATGTTCAGTAAGAATACAATAGAAGCTATTGTCTTAGGAGTTAAATTACATTTTGCTCCCTCTACTAAAAAAATAGCAAATTAGTTCCTATATCTTAGATCAAAAAGCAATTCAGTCTTTTCTATTAAAAAATTCATCTATTTGTATTGTTAAAAATTAACACATGGTGTACCTCATGCTGACATATAGAGACTAGATCTGTTCATGGTCCAATATACCCGTCAAAGCCCAAAGGCCTACCCAAATTTTGAGAGAGTTTAAGCAAAAATATTAAGCTTGAAAAATGGATTTCTACAAAAAAAAATAGACTCGTTTAAAATATAAGTTGGGCTCAGGCTTGAACACTCAAGCCCAAGTCTCGGCCCAGCTCAACCTTTTTTTTTTTTAAGTTTGTAATGTTTTATATTATGTAATTTATAATACATAAAATTAAATCTATATGTAAACATTAAAAAAATGATAAGATGATTATATATAAAAATTTTAATAAATAAAATATATAATATTATTAAATATTAAATTAAAAATAATATAAATATATATATTTTTTAAAATGAAAAATATGGGTTGACCTAAAATGAACTTGGGTTATCTATTTACAAATACGGGTGGACTGGGGCAAAATTTTTAACAGGCAGAACAATTTGTATTTTGATCTAACGTACAGACTAATTTGTTTTTTTTTTTTTTGTAGAGGCAAAATGTAATCCAACCCTTAGTAGGACGACCTCCATGGTATTTTTACCCTAATATTTGCATACCCAAAAAGAAACTCGGAGCACCATAAAACCAAAATGCCAAGCCCAAAATTTAAATTGATCCATAAAAAGATTGATTTACTAAAAATCCAACTGCAACAGAAAAAGGGAAATAGGCTAATGTCTGAGCCCGGGTTCGAACCGGGGACCTCTAGTGTGTGAGACTAGCGTGATAACCAACTACACCACCCAGACAACTTATGATTATTGATAGCCTTCTTGAATTGGTTCTATTTAGACCTTAAAAACAAAATAAAACCTTAAAAGAAAAAGGGTAAATATATATCTTGGTACCTAATTTTTTTTTTAGTTCAATTAGGTACCTAAACTTAGCTTATTTGTTCTATATGTGTAAGAATAGTATCCTTCAATTGAGGAACGAGATGTACCAATGAACTATTGATTGACACGTTATAGAGTGCATGTTGAAGTTCAAAAATTTACCAAGCCTGACGTACTAGAATCAATAGAATTTGCCTTACCTACCTATTATCCAAGCACTTCTTCATGTCAATTTTGGGGTGGTGCTAATCCTTTAAACTCACCGATATGTGGAAGGACAATATCTTCCTATTAAGCAACGAGCCATGTTAATGAGCCATTGATGGGCATAGTAGAAAGTGTGTGTTGTTGTTGCCAAACTCGTCAAGCACCTACTTATCAAATAGGCTAAATTTGCCTTACCTACCTACTATCCAATCACTTTCTTATGTCAATTTGGCAATGGTGTTGGTCTTTTAAACTCAATTTGTTCTCTAATTAGGACCGATTTAACTATCTAGTCGGATGAGTTTATGTAATAAATATGGATATATCCAATATTTATGGTGGAGGTAATAATATTCAAATTTTAACATTCACGATGGAGCATAGCATGCCAACAAAGGAACATTCATCCCTACCTTGCTTGGTAATGATCTTTATGCAACTTTCGCAAGTGTCATATCTAACATATATATTTTCATACATTGAAAACATTTGGTTCAAGAAAACTAGAAGTCTATCAACTTCGATATTTATAAGTATCGAAATAGCTCTAAGTAATTGTTTTGAATAGTAATAAGAGTGAAAGGAAAAAAAATTGTCACCTTCAATCTTTATCATCATCAACAATAGTGGGCTATTTTACTAATCTAATCTAAAAAAAATTTATATTTATAAAAATGACCCAGGTTTAAAAATAATCACCAAAATGACCTGAAATTAACAGTAGAATGAGATTTTGGGAACCCAATGGCCGGCACTATCTAGTGTTTTGGTCCTATGATTGCCTGATAATTGTGTCAGGCTTTAAAAAATTAATTTTTTTTACTTTGAGAACCCAATGACCGGCACCAGGGTATTTTTTTTAAATCGTATCATATTGGTATATAAAAATATCAGTATTTTAAAAAATTATTTTACATGGCCAGCACCAGAGACGTAAAAAAAAATTTAGAGCTGGCCAGTAGATAGTCGGCAGCATAAATTTTTTTTACATGTTTGGTGCCGGCCATCAGTATACCAAAGTAAAAAAATTGTATCAGGACACGAAAAAAGTACCTGGTGTTGGCCATCTACTGGCCCACACCTAAAAATTTTTATTTTTATTTTTACATAGCTGGTGTCGGCCATTAAATGACCAGCACCAAAAAAAATTTTTTTTTCATATCTGGTGTCGGCCATTACATGACTAGCACCCAAAAAATTCTTCTTTTTTTTACATGTTTGGTGCCGGCCATCAGTGTACCAAAATAAGAAAAGATTGCAACGAGACACGAAAAAGGTATATGGTGCTGGCCATCTACTGACCAGCACCAATTTTTTTTAACATTTCAGGTGCCAGTCATGTCAATTTTTTTTAAATACTGATATTTTTGTATATCAGTATGATACAATTTAAAAAAAAACTTGGTGCCGGCCATTGGGTTCCCAAAGTCAAAAAAATTAATTTTTTAAAGCCTAACACAATCATCAGGCAATCATAGAGCTAAATCACTAGATAATACTGATCATTGGGTTCCCAAAACCCCATTCTACTGTTCATTTCAAGTCATTTTAGTAATTATTTTTAAATTTAGGTTATTTTTATAAATATCAAAATTTTTTAGATTAAATTGGTAAAATAGCCACAATAATGTGATGTGAATAAAGAAATAAAATAATTCTTTCCCGAACCCTGTGTATTGACCTGATGATTGAAATATTCATCGTTTCAGATATAACTTAAGTTCAAACCATACTAATTGTGTTGCTTTTAAGACTTGTCCCTTCTATTATATTTCAAAAAAAAAATAAAAAAATCAAAGACTGAACCTGAACTTGCAAAATGCAAATTTGACAACAAAGCACCAAATCTTTGACTTAAAAAAAATCATATATTAACCTAAACACACGTGTTAAGTTACCAAAAAAACCCTAAACACACACGTGTGTTAACATCCCACCGTACGTACAAATCCTCAGCCTCACTAGCTCTTCACTAACTCAACTCTGTGGGAATCAAATAATCCAAAGGAATTTTATACGTCTCTTCTCTTACAAAAAGCTCACCACTCAAACCTACTTGCCGCCGCGTCTCCGCCAAAGCTTTCATTTTTACTGCCGGTTAAACAAAGGGTTTGTTTCTTCTTAAAAGCTGTTAACTTTTTTTTTCCTTATTCTAAGCTTAAGCTATCTTTGGGGTTGTAATAAAGTTGCAGCCTTTTGCAGTTTCAACAATTTGTCGACACAAAAAAAAATGTCGGGTTTTGGATTGGCACATTTGGTGAATGTTAAGAACGATGTTGTTTTAAGGAATTTATGGAGTCAAGATTTGAGCTTTATTAAAAATGGTGGTAAAAGATTTGTTTTTCCAATGAAGAAGAGACAAAGGGTAGTGATTTTAAGTTTAGCTCACCGGCCTGAGGCGGAGGCTGAGGCGGAGGCGCAAGCTGGGGCGGCGACGAGTATAGTAACAAAGGGAAGTAGTGAGAGTAGTGAGAGTAGTATTAGGAAAGAAGAAGTTAGGATTTTTGGGGAAGCTAAAATTGATGCAGGAAATGGTGGGGGTTCTTTTTATGGGAATGGTGGCAATGGTGGCGGTGGTGGGGGAGACGACGGTGGTGATGGCGGTGATGGTGAAAAGGGTGATCCTGAAGAAGAAGAATTTGGACCATTAATGAAGTTTGAGGATGTAATGAGGGAGACAAATGCTAGAGGAGCTACTCTTCCTTCAGACATGATGGAGGCTGCAAAGACTGTTGGGATTCGTAAATTGCTTCTTCTTCGGTATTTAGATTTGCAGGTAATGGATTGATTGTAATGAAATTTAGCTGATTTACAATTAAAGTTCAATTTTTTGCATTAAAGTTTGAATTTTTTTTGATTCCATTGTGTTTGATGATGTTGTTAACTTGTTGTTATTGCAGGGATCAAGCTGGCCTTTAGGATTTGCAATGAGGTCATGGGGAATGCTTCGAAACCGAATGTTAGCCGACCCGTCTTTTCTTTTCAAAATCGGAACTGAGGTTTGTTCAATGAATCCATCTTTATCTTTGCATTGTTCAATGATCGAAACTGGATGGTGATTTTGCATTGCTTCATTGTAACACAGATAGTGATCGATTCGTGTTGTGCTACCCTCGCGGAAGTTCAAAAGAGGGGAAAGGATTTTTGGGCAGAATTCGAGTTGTATGTTGCTGATCTTTTAGTCGGAGTGGTAGTGAACATTGCTTTAGTTGGTATGTTAGCACCTTATGCACGTATCGGACAACCATCTATATCGAAAGGATTCCTTGGAGGCATCCAAAATGCTTATAACGCCCTCCCTAGCAGGTTATCATAAATTTATTTGATATAGATTCAGTATGATGTGCTTATTTTATTATGTACTGATATTTGCGATCTTGTACAGTGTGTTCGAAGCGGAAAGACCAGGTTGTCGATTTACGGTAAACCAGAGAATTGGTACTTACTTTTATAAGGTAAAAAGTTTATGTATAGGCTGAATAACTTAATAGCTTTGTCTTCGGTGGATAGATGTTAATATGATGAAAAAAAAATTTCAGGGAGTATTGTATGGAACGGTTGGATTTGCATGTGGTATTATTGGCCAAGGGATCGCGAATTTGATAATGACTGCCAAGAGGTAAATGCATCCTTATTTTTATCACTTTGCTGACTTCCACTTATTCGGTTATATGTGCATGCGTGTGTGCGTGTATGAGATCTAAGACCGTATGGGAAAATGATGGTTTCTCATTAAACAAATTGTAGTTCTTTTGATGTGCTTTTAAGCACACGTCATTTTCTTGATCGTTCTCGTTTCTCACTGAATGTTTTTCCGTCTTTTAGGAGCATGAAAAAATCGGAAGAGGACATACCTGTGCCACCTCTTATAAAGAGTGCAGCTCTCTGGGGTATGGATGCATTCACTTCTCGAATTCTAATCTTTACAATTCAAGGAATTGTTGCAATAACATGATCGAAAAAAAATCGAGTTAATGACCTTGATAAAAGTACCATGAAGGCCTCTATATTAGGGAATAGGGAGTCAGATTGCATTTTACTCTCTCTACTCAAAAAATAGGTAAAATTAGTCATTGTATGTTAGATCAAAAACCAGTTTGCTCTTTGATGTAACATATAGGGACTAATTTGCTATTTTTTAAGTAAAGAAAGCAAAAAGCATGATAGTTTTACCTAATGACCTTGTATAAAGTTCCTTTACGTTGTTTCTGTAATTGTGATTCATCATTCATCTTGTATTTCGCAGGTGTTTTTCTTGCGGTTTCATCTAATACTCGATACCAAATCATCAACGGATTGGAACGGTTGGTGGAGGCATCTCCTTTGGCCAAACAAGTTCCACCCGTTGCAATGGCGTTCACCGTCGGCGTGCGGTTTGCCAATAACATATACGGCGGGATGCAATTCGTAGATTGGGCTAGATTGAGTGGCGTGCAATAAACTGCAAACATGGTTTTCATGTACTTTAGCTATAAATATCCCCTATTTAACCATTTGGGGGGGGGGTATAGTTATGGTGTTAAACATCAATGTTTTAGGCACAAATCTTTTGAATTAAAAGATGAATTGTTTGGTTGCAAGGCTGAAAAGCAAAAGAATGTAATGCACTTTTGATTGAGTCCCCAAAGTATCATATCGTATCAATTGGGTTCTTCTATTAACCATCCATCAACTTGGGGGTATATTTAAAACATTTGATCAAATTATAAACACATGTATTCTAGTCTTCATGCGATAAGTACTTGCATGTTTAAGTTTTGATTATTAAGTTTTAAATAAATTTCATGTTACACTAAACTAGATTTAATGTCCAAATCGACATAACTAGACATACTGAAAGACTTGAATGATATGATGTTGTTATGTTATTCTAAATATTAAATTATAACATTATGAAGTTTTAGTCTAATTTAGAATTTGGATTATAGTATGAGGACATCGGGTGAAAATATTATTTTAGTTTAACCATTTTTTAACTAGTAATCCTTCATAATTATGACATGAACTCAGTTCGGAGTATAGATCCTATGATTTTGCAGCAAAGATAGACACACAGTAAGAAAGCGTGTAAAGTAGGGTAAACCAGAAAAAAGGAAAAACATTTAAACCAAAGACAAAGATATGGCTGAAGGATCAAATTCTTCTTTTGATGATCCTCGTCTTTCCCCATCTTCTAAAAAACAACCTGGTGGATGGAGGGCTGTCAAATACATTCTTGGTGATTCATATTTTTGACGTCTTTTCCTTTGTTTCTGTGTTTTTTTCTCTTACAATTTATGTTTACGTTTTTACAGCGAACGAAACCTTCGAGAAACTTGCATCAATGAGCTTGATTGCGAACATGACTGTTTATTTAAAAACCAAATACAACATGGAGGGGGTACTTCTTGTTAATGTCATCAACATTTGGTCCGGTACCTCTAGTTTCATGTCGATTGGCGGTGCTTTGATTTCTGATATGTTCTTGGGTCGATACCTTATGCTCCTCTACGGCTCGATCTCGTCCTTACTGGTAAAACAATATATATGTATGTATGTATGTATGTATAGATAATGTTGGATCTTGGATGGTAATGAAATTTATGTATGATTCAATTAGGGGATGATGATCTTGACCCTTACGGTAATAGTGCCTAAATTAAGGCCACCAACATGTATTGGCCAAATCAATTGTATAGACCCAAGCTTATGGCAGTTGAGTATCCTTTATGCCGGTTTAACATTGATGGCCATCGGTGCGGGCGGTATTAGACCTTGCAATATCGCGTTCGGGGCAGATCAGTTCAATACGACGACAAAGGAAGGAAGATCGCAACTTGAGAGTTTTTTTAATTAGTGGTACTTTTCGTTTACGTTTGCTCTTGTGATAGCATTAACGGCTGTTGTTTATATTCAGACTAATATTAGTTGGGTCATCGGTTTCGCTATTCCAACTGCTTGTCTTTTGGTATCCATTGTGATTTTTGTAATCGGTCACCACTCCTACATAATAGTGAAGCCCCAAGGGAGTGTTTTCGTGGACTTGGTTAAAGTGATCACGGCCGCTACTAGGAAGCATCGTTTAGATTGTTCGAGGTGTTCGTTTTATGACCCGGATTTCCATCCGCGTACCAAACAGCTTCGATGTTTAGAAAAGGCCGCAGCGATTGCCGATCAAAATGAGTTAGATGAGGATGGGAAACCGAAAAATGGTTGGAGATTATGTAATATTCAACAAGTGGAAAATCTCAAACTATTGCTTGGGATGATGCCTGTTTGCTTAGCTGGAATTGGTTGTTTTATGACAATGGATCAACAAACTACAATTGGGATTCTTCAAGCAATTCAATCTAACAACGTGCTTCGATCGGGCTTTAAGATTCCACCGGGATGGATGGGATTGTCGCCGATGATTGCCCTTTCGATATGGATATCCACTTATGAGATACTTTGGGTACTACAAACAAAGAAACTGACAGGGAAAGCTAAACGACTTACAATGACAAAAAGGATCAACATTGGCCTTATATCCGCAATGGCTTGTTCCATAGTAGCATCCTTCATCGAGAAAAAACGTCGGACCGCAGCATTGAAACACGGCTCATTCAAATCCCCGATGAGTATCTTAATGTTGTTGCCACAATTTGCTTTATCAGGATTAGTCGAAGCATTTGCCGCCGTGGCAATTATGGAGTACCTAACAACTCAATTGCCAGAGTCCATGAGAACCGTTGCCGGTGCTATTTTCTTCATCAGCTTATCGATGGCAAGCTACTTGAACTCGATGCTCGTCAATATCGTCCACAAAACGACTAAGAAAGGTGGGAAAACATCATGGCTAGGCGGTCATAATCTTAACAACGATAAGCTCGAAAACTTCTATTATCTCGCGGCATCTATAGAAGCATTCAATTTCCTTTACTTCAATCTATATGCGAGACGATTCATCGCCACTTCTTGCACCATTAATGAAGAATCCAAAGAAGACCAACATAACAATGAAGATCAAATATAAAATAATAATAAAAAAGTTTGAAAAAATCCAAGTCCAGACTCCAGATTTTTTTCAATCTCATAGTTAGTCGATTTCTAGCAAATTCATGTTGATTTCTGTAGGTTCATAAGTCACATGTAGCAAATAAAATATGGAATTGTCTAAATTTTATTAATATCTTATGAAAGTTCTCATTAGCTTTTTGATCTTACATCTTCAATTCATAATTAGATTCGTATTTTAAAGTAGGTATAGTATAATTTTTGCTCCCTGAACTTGGTAATTAAGTTCACTTTAATATTTTTCACTTTTGATACTTGAACTTGATAACTACATCCATTTTTGTCTTTGAAGTTGAAAAATATAAAAATTTGATGACATGGCATATTAAGATTTTGTCGCATCATCATTTGAAAATTAAAAAAAATTATACAAATTTCCAAGTGATGTGGTACAATCTCAAACTGTCACATGCAGTGTTTTAATAACCAAACCGGTGGTTGGACAAGTCAGACCATTGATTCCTGATTCAATCAATTTGATTGGTTTGACCATCGAACCAACAATAATAAAAAATTCATAAAAATTTAAAAAAATTATGAAATTGGTTCAACTATCTATTTTTGTCCCGATTTTCATTTTTTTGTGCAAATTTCAACTAATTTTCAAGTCAATTGGTTCGACCCCTTTGTTAGGACCATTATATAGATCAATTCTCAGTTTGCCCTGTAACATCTCCACTTAAAAAAAAAAGAAGAGAAGAAGAATATTTATGGTAGAAGTTCTTGAATAAATGATCTATAAATAAATAGTAGTATAAGAAATTGTTATCGTTTTTAGAGAAAACCATCAGATATGAAAACACAGAGGATTATTAATAGGAGTATATGGTTAAGTTAAAAATTCAATATCGAGTTTAGGGATTAAATTGAATAAGTTAGACAAGTATAGAGACTAAAATGTAATTATCTTATTTTTATTTTGATAGAAAGGACTTAATGGTAAATTTCCCATTACTTAAAAAAATCAATGGTTTCATGATCGCTTTTAAATGATTTTTTTTATTAAGTAATAATATTTAATTAATTAATATTATATATATATAAAAGAGAAAAATAAAAGAGAAAGATATCTTTCTCATCTTCTTTCTTTTTCACATCAAACAAAGGGGGCAAAGAAAAAAAATATTTCTTTCATCATTTTCTTTCAAATTCAAGTGTAAGGTATGGTTTTTCTTCAATTTTTTTAGATTTTGAATCTTTGAATCTTGCTTTGCATATATATACCAATAGTTTTTTTTTGTTTTTTTTATTTTATCAAGTATTTTAAAAGTTGCCATTAAAGGATATTGATGAAAGCTTAAAAAACTTAAGTGAAATAAATATATTTTTGGATAGAAAATTATTAGAAGATGAGTTCTAGCTTGTTAGAAGTGTGAAAACAAAACAAAAATGGATAAAAAGTTTATTTGGTATATTTGGCCATGTTAAAGGAGAAGTAGAGAACATTGACCACTTTATGTAATATTGGTGCTAAATGATAACTTGTGAAGCAATGAATACTCTGGTGAAGATGGAATTGAAAACGGATAATCGAGTCGAAAAATATGTGAATTTTGGACTAGAAAATTTAAGTTGTCAATATGAATAATCATGCATATTTAAGTTTGTTTTTATTAGTTTTAGTTTTAGAATGGATAAATAATATTATTTCGTATTGAATTGCTCCGATTGTAGCTAAAAACAAAGCGAATATTTTGGAGAAAAGTGAAGAACAGGAATAAAGCGATTAAAACTTTGGTTTGTCCTAATATCTTATTTTCATTACATAAAGCTTTAGAATATATAATTTAATATGACTAGTTATATTTTATTTTATTTTATTTTGGTGAGTTTTGGATGAGCTTGAATAATTTAGTTAATATTTATAAAATTATGTTTCGAGATGAATATCATGTTTTTCATAAGACTAAATTAGTGAATTCATAGTTATGATTTGGATTTGAGTATTATGATTTGAGATGATTGAGCAAGAAAATATTTAATATGTTTCAAATTGGAAGCCTATTTTACATTAGGCGATATGTGATTTGAACATGAAACGGAATTGAAATAAGAATTATATGAAAATGGAATTGAAATGGATCAAGAAATTTGGGTTTTACCCCGTTTCACTAAGTTAAACTAAATCAGATATAGTTGACATGCCAAAAACTAAATTAGATATAATTGACATGCCATAGAGTCTTTATATCAGAGAATTTAGATCTCCCCAATTCCCAAAGGGTTGAGGGAGAAAATGCCAAGTTGATCAGTTGTTATTATTATTAGCCCCAATTCTCAAAGGGTCGTGGACTACTCTGATAGTCATTGTTCCCAAACAACTCGAGGCGGCAAATTCGTGTATCTGGTTATGAGTCTAAACTTTAGTACGGGGTCTAAATTGAAAGAAAGCAAAAGCAAAACTTGAATTTATTTGAATTTCCATATTGTGCAAATTAAATTAATTCCCGATTTTGAATTTAATTAAAAAGCTTATTTTCTTTATTCGATTTGTCAATATCAAAATATTAAAGTTTATTAATATTAGATTTTTCTCTTATTGTGATGTTATTAATGATATTTATAATCATGTTTTAGTTTATTTCTATCAATTAATTTGTCTCTAATATTTATGTAATGATTTATATGATATTAGCACCATTGAGCATAAAAATTGCTCAGCGTACAGTTTATTTATTTTTTCGTGAGTAGGTAGTTAGATTCGATAGATCATTCCAGCAGCATCTGAAGAACCGAAGTTCAGCTCAAACAATGTTGGTGAAGAGTTTACTTTATAGTTGATGTAAATGGCATGTACCTAGGCTTATAAATATATAATAGTATGTCGTAAATTGAATTTAAATAATTTCATTATGTTTTCTTAGCTAGTTGATAACGTCACAAACTAACTAAAATATGATAAAGGCAAGCGCACCTATCGAATGGTAGTATAGCTACGGTGAGTCGGGAATATCATATCCATAAGGACTAAAAGTACTAGTAATTACTATCTTTTTATTATCTAGCCTATAATTTGAAGGATTGTTTTTAATCTAAAATTAAACTAATTACTAAGTGACAAACAGCGAATTGGGAAAATAGTCGAAGAAAAACTTATAAGAGAGACAATACCCAGGAAAGAATCCACCTAGACTTCACTTATTATTCTAAATCTGAATTAAACGATTTATTCATTCGACTTGATTCGTAGAAATCCCTAAATTATATTAATATCTCTTTCGATAATAAAAATAACTAATTATAGGTTGATTAATTGAAATCTCTTTCTAATTAAAACCCCTATCGTCGCATTAACTCAATCTATGGATTCCCCTATTAGATTTGACTCTAATCCTGTAGATTTATGTCGCCCTATTTCTAGGATTGCATGCAACTTCACTCAATTATACTAGATCTACTTTTAAACAGGGACTTTTGCTCAATTGAATAAGCACATCAATCATGAATTAATATCCTGAAAACATTAAACATGAAGGTAAATAAACATAATTGAGATCAAGAACAAATATTTACCATGTAATTCAGAAAAATCAAATAATAATATCTGTCATAAGTTTCATCTTCCTTAGGTATCTGGAGAATTTAATTGATACTTAGAAAGGAAAACATCTTAAAAATAGGAAAACAACAAAACATAAAGAAACCCAAAAACTTCTGAAGAAATTGAATGGAGATCTTTAGTCGTGAAGGAGATCCTGCTTCTGAGTTGAGTCTATCGGCGTTCTTCGAGTAATTTCTGCGTTCTACTCTGCATGTCCCCTTAGGTCCTCTTCTAGTATGTATTTATAGACTTTAGAATGCTTAGAATCCCTAAAATTTAGCTTTTTCTATGTGTTTTGAAAAAAGGGAGCGATCTCGACACAGGCTGCCACATGGGCATGTGGCCAGCCCGTGTTGAAATGGTCTTGGCTGTGTGGATTTTTAAATCATCCATTTTGTCCGTTTTTGGCCCGTTTTCTGCTCTTTTTGTTCCCCTATGCTCTCCTAAGTATAAAACATGAAATTAAAGGATTAAAAGCATCAAATTCACTATATTAAATAATAAATCATCTAGAAACATGCCAAGCATGGGATTAAAATGTGTTACTTTTATGGTTTATCACTAGTATTCTATAACTAATGTTTTGATAAAATAGTAAAGCATAGATATTTAGTTTATTAATATGTTTTGAGAAATCGTAGTGCTGGGAATTTATTTGGGAGATAATTTGAATGTGAATATTTTTTAAAAATCTAAATTTTATAGGGGGTTTTATGTAAAATAGGCAGAAATGATGCCGGAATTTTTATAAAATAATTTTACCACTACGTTTCCTTTTCAAAAAAAAATAGAAAAGTGAGTTGCTTCAGCAACGAAATTTGACATTTTATATTCAGATCCAACAACTGGGTCTAGTATAAGGTGTCACATGCCCGATTCGATCCTGTTTTAGTAACACTAGAAACATTATCAAATCTTGACTAAATTCAAGTTTAAGGACTAAAGTGAACCAAAAAAGGTACAAGTACCAAAGAGAACCTAGTTATCAAGTTCTAGGCAAAAAAATTTGTTATCCCTTTAAAATAAGGGTAAACTACAATAATATTACTAAACTATTAGTAAGTTTACATTTTAATCACCCAATTCCAAAAAGTTACAAAATGGTCATTGAATTATTGGAAAGTTTTCATTTAAGTCATCAAACTATTCAAAAAAATTTATTTAAGTCACTAGGTTTTTAAGTTTTTGTTATCTTTGATGTCCCAAGCTTTTGATATAACAACATTTAAGACAAATTTTATATGTATTATATGTCCTAAATCATTTGGTAAAAATATGATTAAAAATTTTATCAAACATTTTCAAAACAAATTCAAACACTTGCAAAATACTCAAAAATATGTTTTAAATGTGTTTTAATTTATATAAATGTTTTTGGGTTAATACCAGAGTGTTCAAAGAAGTTTAAAATTTTTTAAGGGACTTTGATATTCAAGTCTCAAGACATACAACTTTATGTCTTGAGACAAGACAACATTGAAACAAAATTCTACTCTAAAGGTTGCAAGTCTTGAGACAAAAGTCCATTTTTCTCGAGACAGAAGCCTATATGACTTGAGACATGGCCTATCAACGACTATATAATGACTATTTTTCAGCCTTGTCTCGAGACATGACATGCAAGGACAATTTTTAAACCCGAAATTAATGCTTCCAATGACTAGAATTCATCTCCAACAGTCATAATCATCGATAAACTTGTTCCTTAATATAAATACACTTCAAGACTTAAAAAGAGAGATATGCAAGCATCAAGATCAAGAGAAAAGTATTCAAATCTTTATTCTTTCATTTCTCTTGTAAATATTCGATAGGAGCTTATTGTTAAATCTTTAGCCACTCCCATTTCATTTTTTTTTTGGAAAGCTTAATTTTTGTAAATACATACCTTATAGAGGTTTCTTTGTTTACTTTCTTTCACATCAACAATTGCAAATTGGAAAGGTTTTAGTTCAGACATAAAAACTAAGAAATGTTCTAGTTTAGCCGTAAAAGCTAGGGGAAAAAGTTTCTATCTAAGTTTTGTGAAAAAAATAGAGATTGTAAAGGTTATACATTTTCCTTAAAAGGTAACAATTTAAGAATAGTGAACTGGGAAATCTTTGGTTGAAAGGTATACCAAGGTACCGGAGGTAGGGAATTTAGGTCAAATCACTATAAATCGAACTGTCCAAGCTTTTCTTCTCTTTCTTTATCATTTAGAAAAGTTTGCAAAGAATTTTAAAATACAAATTCACCCCCTCTTGGTATTTTCGGGCCTACTAGTTTTTTTTAAAGTCCCGATAATGAGCTCTAACCTACAATTCGACGATCGGTATGGTGGATCAATACCCATTAACAAGTAGAAGAATATACCTTAAATCAAAGTTGATCTGACGGCCAGTGTCAAAAATTCGAGAATAAAGTTGTTTAGATTTTGATTTGCAAATCCGTGACATTCAAAGTTAGTTGATGAAAAAAAAACTGAACTATAGAAAAGAAGGGGAATGAAAGTTTTTGAATGGTGCAAGCAATGTGAACAAAGAATATCATATAACAACGATTTTAACAACCAAGTGACTTAAATGAAAACTTTCGAATAATTTAGTACTCCTTTCATAACATTTTAAAGTTGAGTGACCAAAGCATAAACTTATTAATAGTTTAGTAATCTTAGATGTAATTTGACTTTTTTTTAACACTCTTCAAAACATTGACACCCTAATTTCTGACCACCCACCAAAAGAAAATGAAAGAAAAAGGTTGAATCATTACAGCCATATATGTTGGAGAGTCCCAAATTGTGCATGGTGGGGACTTGTAACTTTTGATACTTTACGTAGTCCCTACATTGAGAATATATATTTTTTGTTGCATCTTATTGAAAATGGGCGGATTTGGGTTCGGATCGAAATTGATAGGTCTAATATCGTCTGGTTCTTTTTTCGGCCTTTCTTTCAGGCCAGCTGTTTTTGATCACAACATTTCAGAAAGCAAACAAAAATCTCAGTACTTAAAACAAAAATATCAGCATGTAACACCCAATTTCTACCTCTCATTCATTTCACAATTGCACTATATAATGGTAATTAGCTTAGAACCTTCTTCTATTCATCAACTACATACATAGTTTTCACCAAAAAAAGGGCCATATTGTTCATAAAAGGATGCTTGAAGGAAAAGCCGTAGTGCGTGAAAGTGATATGCCAATGGAGATGCAGAACCGAGTAATGGAGTTAGCATATCAGGCACTTGACCTCCATGAGGTCTCGGATTGCCAATCCATAGCTCGTTATATCAAACAGGTCTGCTTTTAGTCTCGGAGCCTTCTATTAATAAGTAGCACAAATCTCTAAAATGAATAGTATATTCGAGTTGGACTAGGATGTAGCTCAATCAGTCTCGCTGAATCAATTTAAGTTTTAAAATTTTCAACTCATTAGAGATTGTTTATTGAATTTATTTTGATGGGTTATTTCGAGTGTTTCCATTTCAAGTTTGGTATAGGAGTTCAAGTTACTTGTTGGGTTCATTCGACATCAATCGTTTTGGGTTTAGGTTATTTTGAGATCTAAATTGTTGACTTTTTATGATTAAATCAAGTTGAACCAATTTAGACCGGATCAATTTGTGTTTTAAAAGTTTTGGGTCATTTCATGTTTTGTTCATTTAAGTTTTGATTGTTTTAAGTTGTAGTCATTTGGAGTTCAATTCTTCGAGTTTAGATTCGTGTAGGATTAATTGAATCATCTCAGCATTTACTACTTTAATTTGTTCAACAATTTATGCAGAAATTTGATGAAGCATATGGGACATCATGGCATTGTGTGGTAGGCAAAGACTTTGGGTGTTGCATTTCACATCTATGTGGAACCTTTATCTTCTTCCATGTTGAAATAATGGAGTTTCTCATCTTTAAAGATGGCAAGGACTTAAATGAAACCAAGGAAGAAGCCATTGGAGTGATGCAGAAAAACCCAGAAAATTAAACCATCATGAATAATTGTTACAAAAAAAAGGCATTATTTTAGCTAAAAAATTTTGCATGCTGAAGATTTTTCAATATAGTGTAACCATGGTTTATATTACAGGTTAAATTTTGGTATTTTTCCCTGTATTTTGTGAAAATTATGAATTTAGTCTCTATACTTTAATTTGATCGTTTTTAATTTTTGTATTTTTCAAAATTTAAAATTTTAGTCCTCGCTAAACAAGACAAATATATTATCATACTCAGCTTATTATTTTGATTGACTTTTCACTAAAAATTCAATTAATTAATTAACGACTATCATTTGTGTCAAAATTAAAATTTCAAAATAGTCCCTCCCCAACGCACATATATAAAAATAATGCATTTCAACGCACTCAAACTCATGTATTCTTATATTGATAATAATACTCATATTAATTAAATTAAAACTAATCAAAATGTAAAAACTAAAATTCATCAAATGTACACGAGGGATGCTTGCCTTCCACTAGAATTTCATTCTCTTTAGAGAATTTAATGTCATTTCGAATGTCATAAGCAGACATCTATCATTAATGTGATAGATCAATGTCAGGCTTGTGGACAAGAAAATGAAACATGTGTCTGAATTTTTATCATTTTTTATTTTCTTTTTATTTTAAGTAGCATAATCAATGGAATCTTTGAACATTCTTCTTTTTCTTTTGTTTCACTTCGGCTTGAGAATAGATTCATGCTTACTTTACAGTTGGATTCAAATTCATTTAACTTTATTTTGAAATTGATTTAAATTTAAAACATAATAAACTTAAAAATCCTTATAAAAAAAATTTCGAGCAGAAAAAAATAATAATACAAGAGATTTTCAGCTATATCCATATAAGGGTTAATCAATTTGTACGACATAATTAGTACTACGAAAATTTGGATCACACAATTCTAATACTCAAAATATATAAACTTAAACCCAAAATCACTGAACACAAACTCAAGCCCAACAAACATGAAATTGTTCAATTAATAAGTACGCTAGGTAATGACTAGCAGATCAAAAAAGAGATGCTTGACCATGGTAGGAACTTTTCCTTAACCTAGCATCCTCCTCCTGCCTTCATAAAAGCAAGTTTATGAAAACTTGTTAAATAAAATAAAACTCGTCAATTCAAGTATAACAATTATTTTTTGACACGAGAACAAACACCTTTGAGTAGGTATTACAATATTTATAAATGCTCATTGCCTTAGTGTTGACCAAGACATTAAATCATTTAAGTTTTTCTGCAATACTGCATTAGAAGTCTCATTAGAAGTCGCTCTCAATGATATTCTCTTACACCCTTTGATCGATTTTCTATCTTATATTTCACTTGAGCAATTCATTCATCTCGTTTATAAACCATTCAATAAAACTGATATCAATTAATTCAAATCTAAAATGATCAAAATTTAAAATAACACAAATCAAAAAATTTAATATTCAAACAACCCTAAATCGAAACAACTTAGAAATCGAACTATCCCAAACCGAAATCACCATTCAATCATTGCCTAATCTTTTTACTGACACACAAATCTTTGGCCAGCTTTTCTAACCCACTTTTTATTAGGAGAATTTACTCTCTTTTTTCACTTTACTAAGCTTTGGATTAATTGCATATATAAACATTGATAAGATGCCTAACCTAACTGCTAGATTTACAACTATGCTACCATCATTATAATCATCTAAAAAATAAAAAACACCCTTTTGTACTTGTATTATAAGAATCAGATCCTTCTAATTAAACAGGTCGATTTAGATTCTATATTATTAAAAACAATCAAATATTTTGTATAAAAAAATTTTAAAATTTATTTTTTTAATTGCAGTTCAATTTTAAAACAAAAAATTTTATTTATAGAACCATAAAAAATTTAAAAATATTAGCCCGGTTAAACATTAAATAATATTTTTCAAATAATAAATTGTAACTCTATCTTAATTTGACATTATTTAATTCTTTTTAATAGTACAGAAACTAAATTGATCTATTTAATAATTGAGAAATTAAGTTGATCATTTCTCTATATTATAGGGCACCTCTTGATTACATTCATCTTTTTTTTCTCTCTCAATTTCTCAAGTGTGAACCACAAAGTGAAAACCCTTTCACTATTACCCTCTTTTTCCCTATACCTCTTTAGGGAAAAAAAAGCACTTTCACCAACTAGTAGATCATCAACTACCATCCATGCAACTACATGATTGTCTTCCCTTCAATCTAAAATTCTATTCAACACCCTAATGTTAGATACATTTTTAGGGGTTAAAGTATGTAGGAGGTCCATGTATAATAAGGACTAGATCGAATTATTCTCTTTAATTAAATGGATAAATTTAATTCTTATATTATTAAAAAGAATCAAATAAGTCCAATTTGTAACAGAGTTAATATTTATTGTATAAAAATCTCTTCTTCTTTTTTTTCAATTGTTGTTAAATTCCAAACAAAAGATTTCATTTACAAAACTATAAAAACTTTGAAAATATTAACCCTATTAAATAGTAAATATTAAATCTATTCCACTTTGGCCTTATTTGATTTTTTTTAATAGTACATGGATTAAGTTGATCCATTTAATATTGTAGAGAGACTAATTTGATCAGGTCCCTATGACAAAGGGACCTCTCTGATACATTCACCCAATTTTAGCCCTTTTTCTTTATTTTCCCATTTGTTCTATACATCTAAGATTTATTTACTCGAATCAAAGGAAGCTAGAAATTCTTTTAGAGGCGAGACTAAATTATAAAATTTTTGACAACTCAAAATATATTTCATTATTT
The DNA here is from genome assembly GCF_007990345.1 of Gossypium hirsutum. Taxonomy (NCBI): domain Eukaryota; kingdom Viridiplantae; phylum Streptophyta; class Magnoliopsida; order Malvales; family Malvaceae; genus Gossypium; species Gossypium hirsutum. Next base: position 118,581,294 of record NC_053424.1, on the reverse strand, counting down.
TTAAATAAATTAAATGAAATTTTTTTCATATTTGAGAGACCAATTTACAATTTTTCCATAGACTAATTTATATTTTGATTGATTTAAAAAGATAGAATTAAAAAATTTTAATTTTAGGAAACTAAGACCCTGCGAACCCTATATTTAACATTTTTATTTACTTATTAACCTAGCATTACCCAATGAGCCAATAATAATAATATCACATAATCTAATTTAACATTAATCATTTAATAATATTATCAATTAAACTTTAATATAACACAAGGACCTCCAAAGCAATTTAACCTATTTACTATGTAATCATCCAATATCACCATGATTTCTTTTTATTATATCTACAATTTTTTTACACTACCCGAAACCCTTTCTCAATCCATAACATAAATAAGATTCCCCAATCCATTAATAACCCATAAATAAGATAATGATGTACTTCAATGCATTTAAATCTATGTCTCCATTATCATCATCCCCTGCTCAAACCAATTTGTTTAATGGTTAGCTTCGAATCTTAAAGCAAATTTATGCTTATTCTAAGGCAAGCATGATATCATGGCATGAAAATATTTAATTTTTTTGATCATATAAATTATAAATTTACATAACCCTAATGATGCTTTTCAGCTTCCCACTCTGCTTATAATAAATATATAGCTCATCTACATGAAACCCTTTGCAATTATATTAATAACTCTATTCAATTGAATAATAATGATCAGAAAAAGCTTTTTTCTTCTTTTTTTTGCTTGTAACATTTTTTTTTTCAACCCACAAAATCATGCAAAAGCTGCCCTCCGACAACATCCCTTCCGAAATGCCGACCACCAATAACGTATCCCTCACTGTTTCCCTCGATGCCAAGACCGAAACATTGAGCCGCGTTTATGGGAAAGGACTCCGATAATCCGATACTGTTGTTCTGATGAAGACCGAGTGTTAAGGAAACACTGCTGCTATGCGGGTGGGTAGAAAAGCTGTTGTAGGAGGTTGACATGTTTGGCTGTTCATTTCCCACAGGTACATTGGGAAGTTCATTTCTAGTACGCTTTGATGGCGTCTTGTCTTCAACCCTTTGGGCTGATGTCGATGGGTTTTCATCGCCTGACTTGTTGGCATTTCTCTCGTCCTTTTGCCGTGTTTCGAGCATGTGTATTTCTTCCACCATTGGTTTCCAAAGCCGAACTCTTGCATTGATAAACCAATTCGAGACCTATTCCATATAGGTATGCTTTTCCGTGTTAAATTGAAAGCCGGTCCTGATTACTATAAACGAAATAGACATGACAATAAACCACACACCTGGTTACGTGAAAGACCGGTTTGTTTCGCCAACATTAGCTTGTCCGTGTCGGTCGGATAACTGAAACATAGACGGCATTAACCGTCTACACACTAATGCATACTAAATGGTTTATCTACACGGAAAATTTTAAAGTACTTACGGGTGTAGAAAGTGTTCAAATAGCCATGCTCTAAGTACGGTCACTGCACGTTCGGGAAGGCCTCGTTGAGGACGCCAAACTGGTTGGTTTTGAAGGAACCCGGAGTTTTGAACAGCTCGGTTATAAAAGCTTCCATCACCATTTCCGAACCTCGGACCTTCGTTTTTCCCGGGGCTTATCTGAGCATGAGCTTTATTAGTAAACTGAAGCTGTTCGGTGATTGCGTTCTTCAAGTACCTGAAATGTTTAGACATAGCTTTCATAGCCAAGTTTGCAAATGGAGCTGCATTCCCTAGTCCGGCGACACATTCAAACGAAGCGACAACGGATTGCATCTGCTGATAGTATTGCTTGTACCTCTTGTAAACCTAAATAACGATAAACACTGTTAGCAAGTCGTAAAGCAATGCAATGATGCCATATACTTCGATACATCGAACTCGGACATTAGCTGACAGTAAGGAACACAAATTGGACCTATATGAAGTGAAGAGCAATATGTTGGAGACTACTAGAAACTATAGTTACCCCCACTTAGTACGATTCGAGCAATACGTAGGAGGCTACTAGAAACCGTAGTTACTCGCTTATGATATCTTTATTTGCATTTCCACCATGAAACACCAAAATATTTCAGAAAAACGAAGGAATACATCAATCTTATTCATCATCATGTTGTCCTATTAAGCTACCTTGATAGTAAACAACAACAGAAGGGGCAACCTAATACGTTCTGGTTATCGTTTACGAATTAAACCATGCAACAGATATAGTTACCCCACTTATACAAGTGAAGAGCAATACATAGGAGAGTTAATCAACCTTACTCACTGTCGGGTTTCATCAATATTGTCCTATAAGCTACAAAGTAAACAAGAACCAAATGGACAACCTATTATGTTCGTGTTATCGGATACGAAAGCATCACACATGCTATTTTCGATCTTTTATTGTTACCGAAAACAAATTTCTAAAAAGAAAATCTACAGAAACTAATGTTACAAGCAGACACGCACACTAGAGCTTTAAAGGACAATAATTCAAAGGACATTATAACCCAACATGGTATACCCCATAGGGGGATTCATGATTAATCCCCTTTTATGGTATAGACAACGAAAAATCCCAGAACGAAAAACAGTACATCTTAAATGAAACCCATAATTATACCATCCGAAAAGGAGATAAATAATCATTCCGAGTCCGATTCGATCGAGAAAACCGGTGAAGTTACAGCTTCGTTAGGCACATTAAGCCCTTAAATTTGGGCAACATTGTGACTTATTTAAGATTCTTTATAACACTAACCTTGGTGAATATATTCCATCCTATACCTATAGCTCTGACCACCCTTTTTAACAAAAAAGTAACCATTTTTTGTGATCATCAAGGCAAAAGCTTTCATTTTTACAAAATTGGTGAACATGGGGTATAATTTAGTACCAATTATGCATGCAAAAAAAACCATGAGTTGCATGATGGCTTTCAAGACCCTTATGGCTAACCCAATGAAGATTTAATGACATAAATCCAAGTAAAAGTATATCAAAGAAGGGAAGCAAACCTCGTCGAGAATTGAAATTAGTGTTGATTTTTTCCTTTGACCATCACCTCCGCCGCCGCTTCCGCTGCTATCTCCGCCGTCAAGAGGGTTAGTGTGGGGATTTTGCAATGGAGGAAGCTCCATGAGAGATGCTTTTTCAGTGTAAATTCCCTTACCAACATCACAAAGCTCTTCTAATAACTGTTGTGCAGGCCTTAAAAACCTTGAACCTTTCAAAATGGAAGCATAGCCAGTGAAAGGACCGAGTGGGACTGAGTTCGATGTTGAACCATTAGCACCACTAAAAATGGCTGGAACCATATCAGTATAGATACTAGAGTTTTGGTGGGTATAATGAGAAGATAATGAAAGAGATAAAGGTTCAGGCTTATAAACCACCACTTCACCACCCCCACCACCACCGTTATTATTATCATAAGACAGGTTTTGTGGGGTATAAAGAAACTGGTTGTTGTTGTTGTTGTTGTCCACATCATGAATGGAGCTAGGGTTCAAGTGATCCAAAGAAGGAGAAGAGTTGAAAACCCCACCAACAAAGCCTGTGAAGTTCACGCCATCTTTTGTACCCGACGGAGGAGGGTGGTGATATTCATGGCTTCCGGCGGCGGCAGCGGCGCAAGTTAGCAAATCGGAAGAAAGGAAAGAAGGGTCATAAAAAGGGAGTAAACCCGAACAACCCGAAAGAGGAACACCCGTTGTTGGTTCATTTTGACCCATGATTCTTAGCTTATCTCTTCTGCTTTGTTGTGGGACATGGTAGGGCTCAAAACCCTCCGCCATAGCCCTAAAAAAAGAAGCAAAAGAAAAGAAAAAAAAAACCAACAAACAACTTCTCTATAAGCTAAAAACTAAATAACAGTGAAAGTGAAAAAGCTTTATTTGATTAATTTAAACGATGAAATGATTGTAATCTTCTGAAACTGGGAAAATATTAAAATGGCAGAGAAAAGAGAGAGAAGTGGCGCAAGTTAGCAGAGTATGATACGTTCAAGGAACTGAGATTTTTGGGGTATCGATGCACGTTTTTCACTTTGACGAATCTTTTTTTTTATTTATTTATTACAGAAACTATATATATATATATATAAACATATTCTAATAATCTAATAATGTCTGTCACTCACTTTCAAACTAAAACAAACACTCAAACTCAAAAAAACAAAATCTTTGTTACTGTTTCTTTTATGGCGAATGACTATGAGAGAAGTGTGGTGGTAGTGATAATAGGGGTGGAGAATGGGAAGATGACTGGTTTTTGCTGTAATAATTGAAACTAAACTGTGTTGCAGATTTTTCTGACTCTTTGTTGTTGAAAGGGTATTGTGCTCTTTTTAATCAAAAAAGAAATTAAAATATTCAGTGGAATTATTTTTTTAATTAGGATAAATTACACACAATATTAATAGATGAGTGGTAAATTTATATTTTAGTAATTTAACTTTAAAAATTAATAAATTAGTCACTAAATTATTAAAAAAATAAATTTATTTGAAAATATACAAAAAATGGAAACATACAAAAATTTAATATAATAATTTTCATCTTTTTTTTATTTTTTTAATATTAACAGTCAATGTTACAAAGAAAAATACAACTGTAAAAAAAAAATTATACACTGTGTAAATGTTGAGTGCCAGGGGCGAAGCCAGAAAATTTTTTTAAGGAGGTTGAAATAAAATTTTAATTTTTATAATTTTAGAGAGTCAAAGTGTAATTTTACTTTTATTAATTTAAATTTTAAAATTTTCTAAAAGGCTAAAACAATAATTTTTCATTTTAGGGGGCGGGGCCCTTGCCAACTCTCTTAATTTGCCTCTGGTGAGTGTTAATGTTTTTTAAAATTAAGACTAAATTAATATAATTTATAAATATAGAGGATTAAAGTTGTTATTATGTCAATTTCAAAATTTACCACCATTAACCGATTGGTGACGATTTTATAACTTTTCATAATTGAGTGATCAAAAAAGAAATTTACTAATAATTAGATGACTACTAATGTAATTTAAATAAAATAAAATTTTATGTAATATAAATTATATAATATATAAAAATAAAATAATATATTACAAAAGTATAAAATGGGTTGACTAGACTCAAGTCTTGATTTTTAGAGCCCAAGCGCGGCTCATCTTTTAAATATTTTTTTTCTTGAGCGCATTTCTTTAATTTTATATTTTTATTCAAACCCTCTCATATTTCGAGCAGATCTTTAATATTAAAACTATTAAAATGATATTAAAAATGCATATCCAAAATGAACTAAAACAAAAAGGCAATCAATTGTGTTTGTATATGGACATCTATTTGTCTAGATTCATTTTGAACGTATTATTTTAGTGATCTTTAAAATCATTTTTAAGATTTTTGTTAGAGTAAAGAAGGCCTAATGGATTTTTTTGTTATCGATGACTCAATTAGGTAAATCATTTTTTTAAGGGCTCGATTGATTTCATGGACTAATATTTTTTACTTTATTTAATCGAATTTTCTTATCAAATAAATTTTAAAAAATAAATTACTAAATATATTAATTTTTAGTTAGTAAATAAAATACAGTTAACAAAGGAAATTAAGATAGAAATATAATATATGCTCCATATTTATATAAAACCTATGTCGAGAGAGGTATTTATATATTAGGTTTGGGTTTGAGTTTAAGCTTAGATTTTTCAACCTCGGATCAGTTTGGTGCAACATGTTTTATTGTTCAAAATTAATAAAAATATATAAAGATAACTTTATGTTAACATTTATATATTTTATAATTAAATTTAAATAAAAATATTTTTCAAATAATAAAACGAGTCTGGCACGTATTCAAGCTAAAGAAATTTTTGGAATTAGATCTTAACCCGGCCCATGAACTTCTACTTTGGGAAATTTTTAAAATATGTTTAAATTAACCATTTATAAACATAAATATATTTCCACAAAATTTAAAACTCATATTAAAATTGGATAAATATAAATTATGTTAGAATGAGCTACATTTGTAGTCACTCAATTATTGATAAGTTTCTTTTCTAATAACTCAATTATAAAAAGTTACAAAATAGTCACTCAGCTATTCGATTTTTTCTTTTTGGTCACAATCATTAAATAGCTAATGGGAAAATGATTTGGCAACTTTTAAAATTAGCATAATAACTACTTTAACTCTTAACATTTATACATTACATCAATTTAGTCTTGATTTCTTTTCTTTGTAACCCTTTCATCTAAAAAGCTAAAAAAAATAAAAACAAATTGTCAAGCAAATTTGATCAAAAATAGCAAAAGATTTAAGATAATAATTTTCATCTTTTATCGTTCTTTTAAAATTAACTATAACGTCGTAAATGAAAGTAAAACTGCAAAAAGAAAAACTCAAATTACATAACTTTTACATGTCGAGAGTTAATTTTTTTAGAATCAACAGTAAATTGACACAACGTATAAATTATGAAAATTAAAATTGTTATTATATCAATTTTAAAAGCTGTCAAGTTATTTTCCTGTTAATAATTTAACTATTGCTGATGAGAAATTCGAATGATTAGATGATAAAAAAGAAAAAAATTTAAATAATTAAGTTGATTTTAAGTGAAGAAAAAAGAAATTTAATATTACCCATTTATCTGATTGGACCCATCAACACTTTTACTTGTTTTATATAATGTTTTGTTCTGAATTACAGATAGAATGGAAGGCTGAATTTGGCGTTCTCAACACTCATCGCTTTTATCCATTGCCCAATGCTTGTGACTGGAATTCCATTCTCGTCTTACGAGGTTTTTGAGCTTTTAACCATGATTTCAATCTGATAAATTATCGATCAAAACTCGTTTGATTTTTAATTTAATTGATATGAGTATTATTGTTAATATAAGAAGATGTAGGTTCAAGTAAGTTAAAGCGCATTATCCTTCTATTTATGAGTTGGGGAGGGGCTATGGGTACTTCTAAGTATTGTGTCAAAAAAACAGATATAATTAAAACCTATAATGAGATTATTAAAAAAATCATTAATACGAAGCAAACCCAGAAATCAGAAAATATATCTAGAAATTTTATAATTTCAAACCATTTTAAATAAAAATGTTAATTGCACTAGATTTTTCAAATAGGGAAAAAGCATTATGAAAGCTCTTTCTACTAAAAAAAATAGACAATTTAATCAACATACGTTAGGTTAAACAATAAATTAGTCTTTCTATTAATAATTACATTCATTTTTATTGTTAAAAATTGATTTATATATGTCAACATAAAGTACACATGACACTCTATTTGTGACTATTTTATTATTTCATTAGCCGCAAAGTATAGGTAAATGATATATAAATTCACTAGCTTCTTTAGAGCAAAGATCCTCCCTCGTAAGCCATTTAGAAATCCATTTCGACACGATATTAAGGTAGAAAGCTTAGGCTATCAAAAAAAAAATAGACCATCAAACCAGATGGCTCTAGCAAACTCACGGTTAATGAAGAGATGTTCTTTTGATTCAGGGTACATGTGATACAAAGGGCACTCGATCATGAAGTTATAAATCTTCAAGCTAACTCTAATCGAGATGCTTCTACTATAGATCTTCGGTCACAACATTACAAATTGTTAGCTTGAATTTGATGTAGAGCAAATCTTAAAACACATGTATCGAAATTTTAAATATATGTATACCTATTATATAAATAACTTAAATCTAACATCTAAAAAAAAAAAAACAGACCATTTTACCATAGAAAAGCAGTGTTTTTTAAGTTTAAATTAAATGACATTATTTGATTTCTTTTAAATAAGTCATAATCATGCTATCCATGCTAGACCTGTTCATGGATCAGGTTACCTGTCCAAGTCCAAAGGTTCGTCTGAAATTTAGGAGGGTTTAGGTAAAAATATTAGACCCGAAAAATAAATTCGAACAAAAAATTAATCTCGTTTAAAATATGGGTTGGGCTTGGGCTTGAACACTCAAGGCCCAAGCTCGGCCTATTATTAAGTTTATAATACTTTATATTATGTAATTTATAACACACTAAAAAAAACTTATACTAAATATATAATACTATTCTGATGTATACATTAAAATAATGTTAATGTGACTATATAAAAATTTTCAATAAATAAAAAATTATTAAATTATTAAATATTAAAACAATATAAAATAAATATTTTTTAAAAAATAAAAAAATAATATGGGTGAGCTTAAAATATGTTTGGGTTAGTATTTTACAAATATGAGCAGGTTTTGGCAAAATTTTATGCCCATGTTTCGAGTCGGGTCGAGCTTGGACAAATATAAAATTTTTTAATATCATACTTGATTCGACTTGGCCCGGCCTATGCACATCTCTAATCCATACGGTAAGTACAATATACTTAAAATTTGATTTATAACTTTTAAATATATTTCAAGTTATATTCAAATTAGCATTTAACTTTTAACTAATTGCTAATATGATATTTTAATGATTGTATTAAAAGATTTTGAAGTATCTAATTCAAAATTTAAATTTGGGAATATTGATGAAATTAACCCAAGTAAATGTATGATTTTTTTAAGATCAAGAGAGACTAATTTTATTTTGGGTTGAATATTACTAGCAGCAATGACTAATTTTTTTATTGTGTGTGTTTTTCGAGGAGGCAAACGATTAGCCATGAAATTTATTTCATTTGATAAAAGTACTATGGAGGCTTATGTATTAAGAGTTGGATTACATTTTGCTTCCTCTACTAAAAAAATGAGCAAATTAATCCATCTATGTTAGATCAAAGAGCAAATTGATTCTTCTATTAAAAATTGCATCAATTTTTATTGTTAAAAACTAATCCATGCGCACTAGCACAATATACACGTGACACGCCACATGTCACACTTCTGGTTATTCCGTCAACCACTTTAGTTTTTTACCGTATAAATGGATAAAAATTTTAATTAAAAGGATTGATTTGTTCATTGATTTAACGTACATGGATTAATTTACTCATTTTTTAATAGAAGAGGCAAAATGGAATCTAACTCATAGTATAGGTACTTTTACCTATTTCATTCATATAAATGAAGATCGAACCTCTAGTTATATGATCAAGAGACAAGATGAACACTAACACACTACATTTTGTGATAGAGAGATTGACATAATTTAAAAAAAAAAGTTAAACTACTATAAGAGATTTAAACTTGACAACTATTCTCACTTTCGAGATTAAGTTTCTTTTAATTTAAGTTAGATTTTAAATTTAATAATTATTATCATATTAAACCCGAGCTTTTTTTAAAGATTAATTTGAAAAAGAAAAAGTTAGAACCGTCAACGAATAGTAGCAAAAATTGACTGTAATGGCGTCAGCAGTTGCGTGAAGAGTAGGATGGATCCCTTGTTTGAGCATTGAAAGTAGTGTATGTGTATACGCATTGAGCAAAGAAAATCCTTTGTTCAAAACTCCAAACAAAAAATTAAATAACAAAAACGAACACTCTGAGTACAGTACTGCAAAACGACACTAACTTTTCTCCCTCGAAGTTAGGGTTTCAAATCTACTGTTACTGTCACAGTATCTACTGTTTGGCGGCCTCCATTACTGTAAAATAAAATATAAAAAAAGGTCTATTGGTTACTTGCTTACGTTTTCTAGAAAATCCAGACATTGGCTTTGTCCGATGAAAAACCCAACTTAAAGTTGCTCTGTTTTTTTTTTTTTTGCTTGTAAGAAACCACGTTTTGGACTCTCCTTTGAGGAAGTAGTACGATGTTTTAAGTTATACAACCTTTAATTAACTTTGGAGTAAATTATACTCAAGTAAATTTTAATTTTAGTTATTTAATTTCTAAAATTTATAAAATAATCATTGAATTATTTAATTTTTTTTAATTTGGTTAGTTAGTTTCAAGTAATAATTCGACGATCGATGTAGTAAATTAATACCCATCAACGAGTAGAAAAATATATCTTAGATCCAAATCGATCTGACAATCAATATCAAAAATTGGAGAAGAGAGTTGTTTGTATTTTGGCTTATAAATTGGTGTTATTCAAAGTTTTTTCAAAAAAAAAAAAACTAAATTGTAGAAGAGAGAGGAGGAGAGAGCTTTCAATTAGTGTAGGTAATTCGAATTGAGAATGCCATTCAGTAATGATTTTAGCAGCCCAATAACTTAAAATAAAATTTTCTAATAATTCAATAATTTTTTAAAATTGAATGACTAAAACGTAAATCCCGTATTAAAACGTGTAAGAGTAATAGTAATAGTGATAGAAATTTTATTTGATTTGAGTCCAATCATCACTTCAATTATTTGATATGATCTAAATTAATTTTTTATTTGATTAAACTTTTTTCTACTTATTTTAGATTATAAAATTTTGTATTTAAATTTATAAAAACATCTTTAAAATACTATGCTTATCCGTCATCGTTATTATTGCAACAACGATAAATATATAGATTTGAGCGTTGCTATTGTCAAATATAATTCATTATAATCTATTCGTTTTAGTTAATGGACTTGACAACTATTTTCACGCAAGGCTCAATGAAAAGTTACATTATTTTAGTTAATAAGCTTGACAATTATCGTTTGAGTCAGGATTGAAAATTTAAAATTCAAAAAACAAATGAACTAAAAATATGAAATTATAAAACACGGAGTAAATCCACAACTTACAAAACCAATAGCAGACTTTGACCTAACAACTTTAATTGCTATCATTGAGTTCGATACTAAAATTTCAAAACTTGAAAAGTATAAAAGATAATAAAACCTGAATCCATAATTTACGAAACCATCAACAAACTTTGAAACAATTATTTGATGTTAAAATTTCGAAATTCGAAAAATACATAACTAATGTGACGACAATAAACATTGAATCTGGCTTTGGAATTTTGCCGGTGGCATTAGTAGTAGGTCCCAAACCCTAAATCACAAAAGATGAAACTTCGAAAAGTTTCAGACAAAAAACATTGTTGAACTTTGTGACCTTTGGCATTTGGGATCATGATTATGATCCAAATACAGTATCTCCTTCAAACTTCTTTTTTCTTTTTTGCTGTAAGATGAATTGGGTATCCAGCTCACTGATCTTGCAGTCCACTTCATTCTTCAAAACTTCACTTCAAACTGTTCATTGGGTCATCTTTTGTCTCTCAAAGACAGCTTCTTTGTTTCATGACATGTTTGATTTTATTTGAACTCATTGGCGATCGAGGGGAACTCAGACAAGACGTAATCTGTATGTTTTTCCTTCAGTTAGCTTTGACATTAGCAGTGAAATAATGGGTTATTTTCTTTGGAAGGTCCCTGTGGTATAGGTTTAATAGCAAAGTACTCGAAACAATAGGAGAAGAAGAAAGAGGAAGGAAAGTTAAAAGAAAATTAAAGAAAAGGGGTAAAATTGCTCAAAAAGAAAAATAGGAACTAGTTGTGAAATTACTTAAAATATTTTTCATTTGACATAATGACATAACGTGCCATTTCGATTCGTCATTACATTATTAACAATAAGTAACGATTTAGTGACTAAAATATAATAAATTAATAATGTTAGGGACTCTATCGTAACTTTAGATTTAAAATATGTAGTTTACTAATGAAAAATATGAAAGGTTAAAATCTATTTTTAAGATTAAAAACTTAAGTTCAATTATTAATATCGTTAAAATTCATTTGTTAAATTCATTATTGTAAATAAAAGTGTAGCGACTATATTTCAAGTTTACGAAGTATAGAGACTTATATCATATTTTAACAATTATAAAATTATGCTAAGAGTGAAAGTCATCAGGAAAATAGTGAAAATAATAAAAGGTTAAAATATCCTATAGTCCTTGTACTTTTCAACAATTAGGAATTTAGTTCTTGTACTTGTATTTCTAGGAATTTAGTCATCTACTTATTAAATTTTAAAATTCAAATTCAACTGTTAATATTGTTAATTTCAAAATATGTCCATAACCAGATCGATGGCTAAACAAGTTAGACTGTTGGTTCCCGATTCAACCGTTAGACCAACAATAATTAAAAATTCATATAACAACTTGTTCAATTGTTGATTTTTATCTCCGTTTTCGATTTTTACTAATTTCAAGTAATTTTCGAGTCAATCAATTCAACCCCTTTATTCAGACTGTTTCATCAATCAATTCTCAATCAATCAGATCCGATCATGTTCCACTTACATTTGTCACATCATCAGATCTTGACAGAATTCGAGTCAAGGACTAAAATAGATCTAATTGTCAAATTCAAAGACCAAAATGAACCTAATTATCAAATTAAGGGATAAAAAATTATATTATCTCTATATATATCGGTATCGGTATAATTCGTATATCTTTTATATCAATTTTATGATGTATAAAAATTAATTATTTCAGACTTCGTCACAAATTGAATGATAGAAAGATGGCATACACAAAACATATTACAAGTTGTAAATGTCAAATTAATGCATGCTATATGAGTGGAGGCAAATAGAAAATTTCTAAGATGGACCCATAAAAGAGATTAAATAATTGTGGTGCAAGCTGTAAGCACTATATAAATATAACTCAAAAAGCAAAACAAAACCAAACAAATGTGTGTTTGAAAAACATTTATGACTGTTTCCAGTCAATTTGTGTAAGGGAAAAGTGTTGCAATAATCTTCAATTATGGTTATAAATCAAACTTCTTAAAGCCACTAACAACGATTTCAACCCTTTATCCTCACCGACTAAGACATTAATTTTACGGTAAATTATTAAAATAATCATTTTTGTTTAGTTCAAGTTACATTTTAGTCACTTATGTTTAAATGTTATATTTTAGTCATTTACGTTATCATGTTGTAATATTTTAGTCACTGAACAATTAATTTCTGTTAATAGTGTAACGGTAAGTTGACGTGATACGTTAAATCATCATTTCAAAAAAAAAAGGTTAATTTATAAAATTGGTCAAAATAAAAAAAAATATAGGGACTAATTGTAGAATTTAACCTAAAATTTTCGTTTGAAATGATGATTTAACGTGCCACGTCAACTTACCGTTACACCATTAACGGAAATTAACGACTCAGTGACTAAAATATTACAACATGATAACGTAAATGACTAAAATGTAACATTTAAACATAAGTGACTAAAATGTAACTTGAACTAAACAAAAGTGACTATTTTGGTAATTTACCCTTATTTTTAAGCCTTCCAAAATATTAAGTATATAATTATTGATTAATCCGCATCCATATATGTACATGTTTTGTCTTAAAAAAGAAATTCCTTATATGTATGGTTTAAGTCGGTTTAAATCTAGTACTATTCGGGTCGGATGGTATTCAAGTAAAGCCCTCCCAATAATGTTGATTTCAATATTCGAATTTGGTCCAAATATCTAAAAAAATAATTATTTCCACTTCTTGCAACGACTTGTTGGTTCGGAAAAATGAAATTTTAAAGTAACTTTAAAATAAAGTGATTAAACTTAAATTTTACCATTTAGGAATTATACTCTCTTTTTTTTTTTTTGCTTATTGTAAGATACAGTATTTAAGGGTTTTATTTGGATTTTAAGCCACATTTTTTATGTTGGATTTGGGCCAGATTCTTATTTTTGGGTTTATTATTTGGGCCAAGATTTATGGGTTTGGGCTAGTAAATATAACAAATCATTTTTACTTGTTTTTTTTATCGGTTCAACTGGTTTCAAATCTCGAGTTAATGACGGTTTTGAGCGGTTTGCTCAAAAGTAGGTTCAATGCCCCTGTTTGAACACTAGTTGGTCTCACTGGGGACCGACCTGTGCATTTTTTTTGGTGAAATAAAAATATAAGCAAACTAATTACAGCATAATATTTTGAAAAGGTAAAAACCCTCTTGTCTTGTCCATTTCAAGAAAGACTCGGACCATAATGGGAGGGAGATCAAAAATCTGCAAACCTTCTTTTTCGAGTAACGCTTATTTGACTAAGCAATCAACAATTTAATTTTGTTCTCTAGGGATGTAACGCAAGGACCATTGTTTCTCTTGTGGTAGAATACTCTAAATTCGTCTGATCAAGGCTAAGATCGATGTGGAGGAAACGCTGTCTTAAATAGCTTGAACAACCTCCAAACTATCCGATTGGATTATTACTATGTCATGATCTCTTCGTTGGATAAGTTTGACACCCTCCAAAATGCCCCAAAACTCAACATAAAAAACCAAGCACTAACCAAAGATCCAATCTCCATTCTCATCCCGAGCAACTCCCCCGTAGTTGCATTTCCTGAGTCAAATTTTGTTCCAACGAGATTGGCTATTTGTATGTATTTCATAATGCTAATATATTAAATAAGTCCTTGAATTAGTACACTTTGTTCAGCTAAATCATTTTTAAAAAAATCATATTATTTTATTTTTTATTAAAAAATCATTAATTTTAAATTAAAATTAAAATTATTTTAAATAATTAAGGTTTCTCCAAAAGTATTTTTACTTGTAGTTAAAATTAAGGGTTTTTATGAATAAAAAAAACAAAATAGAACTTTTTTAATTAAAAATAAAAAATATAAGGACTTATTTAAGAAGTATACCAATTTAATGATTGTCTTAGTACATTAGCCATTTTTATTCTATATAAAAAAATTTCATCTACCTAACCCAATCTAGCTAGTTGGGCCTAGTAGGTTTGGACTTGTCTACTATTAGCCTTCTTTAGGTTGGGTTTTTCAACTGACCCATGTGACCATGAAAGACTGGAACCGGTCACCCTTGATCAGCTAGGCTACGTTAGTTATGAGCCCATATGTTGGTTAAGGTATTCATCGATAGGGTCAGATGATTACGGATGGTAATAGAGTGGTGGTAAGATGGATGTTGTTAAATTCATCACTATTTTACCGTCAGTATACTTTTCTCTACCACCCGTTCCGCTTTGCTATGAATGTATAATGTGGAAACCACTATCACCGTAATGGATGTTGAATGCATCCATACTCACCCTACTCCGTTCCACTTCAATTTTATTTTTTTTTCAATTTTTTTTAAAATTCAAGTCATATTTAAACATAAAAAATATTAAATTTATTTCTATAATACTTTATTACAATTTACCATTTTAATAGTTATATATATGCAATGATAAAATGATAATTTCATATAGTGGAACGATGTGGGTGCAGGGCAAATAATTACTATAACCACTCCATAACATTGTCCAACAGAAAAAAAGAATCCACACCGCTTCCTCTTGCATCCACTTTTCAAAATAAATTTTATAATTTCTTACAATATTAAAAAAGAGTCGAGTTAAGTCAAATTTGAGTTTTAAATGTTAAAGTCCAAGTTCAACTCGTATTTTAAATGGGTATAATTTTTTTGTTTAAGTTCATTTTTGAACCTAATATTTTTATCAAAATCCTCTTAATTATTAGATCAAGCTTTAAGCTTGGGTGAGTAACCCCTTTGAATAGGCCTATAGATAATCTCTAAACTATAAACAAAACCAACTCGAAAAAACTCAAAAAAGAAATATTTTAACCAGGGGCGTAGCCGGGGGGGCCGGCATGGGCCCCGGCCCCCCCTAAAATAGAAAATTTCATTTTAGGCCCTTGAAATTTTTTAAAAATTTTAAATCAGTAAAGGTAAAATTACACTTTGGCCTCCCTTAAAATTATAAAAATTCAATTTAATCCTTTATAAATTATAAAAATATAAACTATAAAAAATTAAAATTTCATCCGGCCCCCCTAAAAAAATTTTCTACCTTCGCCTCTGATTTTAACTATAGTATATAGTTCAATTTTATTAAATTCGGGTTGATTAATAGTTAGATATATTCAACTTGATTCGATTTTAAATTCAAAAGTAAAAAAGGATTATTATTTTTAATTAAAAACCCGTCAACCAAAATAGTTTGAATCAATGAAATACAATTTGATATGAACCGATAAATTTCGATTTAATTTAATTTGATTTTATCCAACAAGACAAACATCCGAATTAAACCTAAAGACAATACCAATTTATTAAAAAAATCATTAATCTTAAACAAACAACGCTTCACTAACTTCTTCGAAGAACGTCGAATCCCTGAATTTTATCACCTTTTCCAGCAAAACCATGTCCACTCAAACCCTATCCCTGCCATAGATATGATTCCTATACCTCTTACTTTTACATAATTAACAATATATATATATATACACATATGTATATTGTAATATTACCAATCATTCTCACTCATTTTTGCTTCACTTTCACGATTCAAAGTAAAGTTCACCTATATCATATTGTCTTTACGTACCTTTTTCTTTTTCCCCATTGTATAAAAAATGTTTTTGAATAAAAAGCTATTGGAATAAAAGTCTTGTGTTCTTTTTAAAAAAAATAAAACTATGGGTGTAACTGGAGAATAAAAAAATCAACATGATGTACCAAAATATTCCTCTCTTAATATAATTTAGAATCGACTTATCAACTTCGGGTTTAGTTTAAGTAATATTCGATTGTCGATTAAGTTTTAACTTGATTGGCATGAGATTATTGTCAATGTAGGAGAATTTGAGTTTAAGTGTGCTGAAATGTATTATCCTTCTATTTATGGATTGAAGAGGGACTATGGGTAATTCTAAGCTTTGTGTTAAAAAAATATACAATATTTGAGTTTAAACATTTACAATTTATGATCTATAGGAAGCCCTAAATATCAAATTGTTCTACCATTAGTACCTATGTCTTACTAAATTGTGGATTTAGTCTTTAATTTTTTATTTGATCAATTTTAGTCTTTATACCTTCTGGATTGGTAATTTTTGCATTTATGTTATTGGGATTTTGAAATTTCAGTTTTGATCCAAACGATAGCAGTTAAATCCGTTTTGTTAACTTACGTTATTAGTATTGTATTATGTGTGTAAAGTTGTAGATTATTTACTCCATGTTGTCAAATTGGATCATTTTTAGTTTCTATAGTTTTCGAATTTCGAAATTTCAATTTTGACGCAAATAAAAATAGTTAATCCATTAACCGACTTTTCTATGAGTAATATGAGAAAATAACAAACTGACATGGCATTACACATGTGATAATATATTTACTGAATCAAATCTTGGAAATTGCAGAAATTAACTCAATGAATTGAATAGTTACCGTTTAATCATGACTGAAATTTTAAAATTTTAGACTTGAATAAATCTACAATTTATACATAATACAAGTAACTATCATAACTCTCACAACAACAAAAACTATTAAAACTTGAAGAGCTGGCCATTAGCTACCTGTTAAAGATTTTAAATTGAATAGAGACAATTATAAACCCTAACAATGAGTACACCTAATTAGGCACAAGGGGTTGTCACCGACAGTAGCCATATGTGATTATACCATGTGAATTAGATAAGGTAGTCTTAATTGGCTAGAAAATAGCCAGGTTGTCATTTGGGCGTCGTCTTCTTCTAAAATGACCAAAAGAATCAAACAAGAATTAATACAGCATGTTTATAAATCTTTCAATTATAAAATTCATGGAACATTCTATGTAAAAAATTCCATGTGAAAAAAATGGAAACAACAAAAACTCTATTGTCACCATCCTTGTCTACTTGAAGATGACATATTTTTGTTGTTCATTGAATTTTGTAGGGAATTAACTCGTGTGTACCGATCAAGAAAAATAATTAAGAGATTGAAGATATCAACACACAAATTTAAGGTGGAAAAACTCTTCAAAATAGGATAAAAAAAACTATGTGCAAAAGGATATTTCACTATAATAATAGAAGAGTACAAAAGAATGAGAGAATCAAAATAAAACTCGAAACTTAGAAAAAAAATCCTTCAAAAAAAAAAGAACAAAATTCTCTCAACCTAAATATTTATGTTGTTGTATTTAAAACCCAGAGTAACTAAGGACTATCTATAAGCTGAAATTTGTAGCATTTATAACTAGAATATCCCTAGGTTAATCAAAGTTTAAGTGGGAAATATAAAACAAAGTTTAACTGAGAGAAGAAAGCCGAGAAACTCGAGGAACATGTTACCATGTCGTGATGTGGCGTTTGGTTGGTGGGACGAGGACTTTTTTCTTATTCTGACATCAGCTGCTCATCGGGACGAAAAGCTTCTTTTTGTTGCGGCGTCATACACTGTTTTGATCGAAATGCGAGGCATACTTCCACAAATTCCAACATTGGGTCATTTCAAAAATTTGCTTTAGAGAGTCAGAGATGAATGATAAAATATTGAATGGGTCAAAGTACAATTTTATCATTATGCTAACTTATAATTTCATAAAAATTTAAGGAGCAAATTGTGAAATCTACCATTTTTGGGGACCAAGTCCATTTGTGCTTGTATGCAACGTCTCTAACCTCTCAAAAAATATCAAATTATAGTTTGATCCCTAAAGAAATTAAATTGCATTTTAACCCTTGAAATTTATAATTCAATATTAGCCCTCTCAAAAAAAGTTTTTGACTCGTTATGCTTCTAAAAATTCGCCAAATATATGAAAAATTTAATCATATTTGTATTAATACATATTTATACACGATATCAGTCACATCTAAATATGAATACCAATAAAAACTCACTTTTTATTATCTCCAAACACTTAAATCCAATTAATAATAAATTTACATATCAGCAAAAGCAGATTAAAAGGTGTAAGTAAGGCCTTATTTACTCCTTCAAAATACAATATCAAGACTCGAACCTTGAATCTTCTATTGGTAGAGAAATTCTCTCTGCCATTTTGTCTCTCTTTCAAGCCTAACTATGGGAGTCTTGAGTGGTTCGATTCCATTGGTGTTAACCAGGTGGATAAGTGGTGATCTATGGTCCCTTTTGATTATGCGGCTAATCAAATTGGACCTATTATAAGTTTGATTTGAACGGTAATAATAAGTGTTTGTGAGTCGAATATTAGATAATTATAAGTAAATTAAATAATTAGATAATTTTGTAATTAAAATTTAAATTCAAATTATTTTAGAAATTCTCATACTAATTCTAGACTTTGTTTTCTGATTTTCTCAGATTACCGTACGATCATTTTGATTCTTTTTTAATCAACGGCCTATATTTACTCTTTTATCTTGATTTTTTGCTTTAAAAGTAGTCTCTTTTTGTTACTCTATTATCCTCCATTGTCTTTCTCTTTTCTTTGTAATGGAGACCTCTTTTTCTTCTCGTCCATGGCTTCTGATTTTCATTACTCTATCAACAGTCCACGCTCAGCTTCCCGGCTTGTGGGAACTACTCGTCTCAAACGCCGGTTTAGCTTCCATGCATACGGCGGTGACACGTTTCAACACTGTTGTTCTTTTAGACAGAACCAACATCGGTCCGTCGAGAAAAATGCTACCGAAGGGACACTGTCGTTACGACCGACACGACGACGTTTTAAAAAAGGATTGTTACGCTCACTCCGTCGTGTTCGATTTACAAACAAATGAAATCCGACCGTTGATGATCCTCACCGACACGTGGTGCTCGTCGGGACAGTTCTTACCCGACGGGACGCTTTTACAAACCGGAGGAGATTTAGACGGGTTTAAAAAGATACGAAAATTCGAACCGTGTGAACCGGACCGTTTTTGTGATTGGGTTGAGCTTAAAGACGTGGAGTTGATAAACGGAAGGTGGTATGCAACGAACCAAATATTACCTGACGGAACGGTGATTATCGTCGGCGGGAGAGGAACAAACACGGTGGAATATTACCCACCGAGAAAAACCCAAAACGGCGCCGTCGAACTGAGGTTCTTAGCTGAAGTAGAAGATAATCAAATGGATAATTTATACCCTTACGTTCATCTTCTTCCCAATAGTCACCTTTTCATTTTCGCCAATAACAAAGCTGTAATGTACGATCATGAAGATAATAAAGTAATTCATGAATACCCAGAATTATTCGGTGGTCCCCGGAATTACCCATCGGCAGGATCATCGGTAATGTTAGCACTCGACGGCGATTTTAAAACAGCGGTGATTGTTATCTGCGGCGGAGCTGAATATGGAGCTTTTATAGAAAGGAGTACGGACACACCGGCTCACGGTAGTTGTGGTCGTATTATTGCGACGGATCCGAACCCGGTTTGGGAAATGGAAGATATGCCATTCGGGCGGGTTATGGGAGATATGGTAATGCTTCCTACAGGTGATGTATTGATCATTAATGGAGCTCAATCGGGTACCCAAGGTTTCGAAATGGCTTCAAACCCGTGTTTGAATCCGGTTCTTTACCGACCCGATCAACCTATCGGTTTACGGTTTATGACTTTGAACCCGGGTACGGTTCCTCGAATGTATCATTCAACTGCTAATTTGTTACCCGATGGTCGGGTTTTATTAGCGGGTAGTAACCCGCATTATTTGTATAATTTTGCCGCCGAATTCCCAACGGAGTTAAGGCTTGAAGCATTTTCGCCGGAGTATTTATCTTTGGATAGGGCTAATATCCGACCCGTAATTGAAGGGATACCCGAAACCGTACGTTACGGTGAGGCGTTTGACGTTTTCGTGACGGTGCCGCTGCCGGTTGTCGGCGTTGTGGAGGTTAATTTCGGGAATGCGCCATTCGCTACACATTCGTTTTCGCAGGGTCAACGGTTGGTCAAACTTACCGTTACACCTTCGGTTCCGGTTGACGGTCGGTATAGGATTAAGTGTACGGCGCCGCCTAATGGAGCGGTTGCTCCGCCGGGTTATTATATGGCTTTTGCAGTTAACCAGGGCGTGCCAAGTGTCGCACGTTGGGTTCATTTGGTTCCTTAATTTGTTTAATTTTTAAAAAAACACTTTTTTTGCTTTACTGGTTAAAAAAAAAATCATGACCAATATTGCAAAAAATCTTCCAATTGTATCAACTTTTTCTCTATATTGAAATTTTCAATTAATTTAAATTCAACAAAAATCCAATTAATTTTTTTTGAATTTCGATCTGTCAAAATGCTTAGAACTGCCCATAATCTCTCCCCAACCCATAAATAGAAAAATAATACATTTCAGTACAATCGAACTCACATTCTCCTACATTGGCAACAATGTCCATGTTAATCAAGCTAAGACCCAATCGACAAAATTCAATTAATTTATAAACAAATATATTATTTATAGTAGAAATTGAACAGACGAGAATACTTTTTATTTTTCATCGTATCATTAAAATCACATTTAAAAAATAAAAAGTGAAATAAAATATAAGTTGTGATCATTACACATTTAAAAATAATTATAATTTAATTTACAATTATTAGTTAAAAAATTGTGATAATTTTAAAATAAAGTTATTACTTGAATCGAACTCTAAGCATAAAATATAAGAAAAAACTATTACAATTAAAATTAAAATTAAAATTATTGTAAAAAAGAAGCGGTAATTTTTTTAAAAAAAACTGTGCTAATTTTATTAATATAAAATAGAGTTATTAGTTTAATAGAATATTAAGTATATTAATTAGCACTTAATTGATATTAGAGTTAATTATGTTAATTAATTATTTTTATGAACAATATTACTTTGCATTAATTATGTAAAATTATATTGCATATTGAATATATTAAAAATGCTTTAATTATGATTATAAATTTTTCTATTATACTATTTGAATTGATAAATTGAAATATTTTAATTATATTTAGTAATTTAAATAATAAATATTATTTTTTGTTAATTATTGTAATTAAAAATATAATATTTAAAAAAATTACTAAATATTAAACGGATAAAATCACATATAACGTATGTGCCATTAGAAGCTAGTACTAATGTCACGAGTTACTTAAACACTAATTTAAGCAAATCAATTTATTATAATAAAATAAAAAAAGTAAAATGGTAAGGTTATATAAGTAATTTAATTAAAAAAACATTTTTCTATTTTTTCTTGAGCTTTTTATTTTTTGGGTATCATTTATATTCGTTTTACAATATATATATATTCGAAGTTTGTGATTGCCCTTTTCAACAATATTATCTCCAAAGTTTGAATTTGCGTTCGAATACAAGGTGTCTTACCACTATATCTAACATTTATTAGTGGTATGAGCTTTTTATGATTGTTGGCATTTTTTCATAATTTTTCCAACATCATAATTGAATAATTTCTTTTCACTTTATTAATTATTTATACATATTTTTTTAGTTTGTCACCTACTTTTTTTATTAAAATTATTTATATTTATATTTATTATTTTTTAAAAAATAATTATGGGTGTTTTTATAAATAAAAGATAATCATTAGTTAATTATCTTTTTACATTATTTTTTCATTTTTATATTGTTTTTTAATGGATTGGGTAGGATTAGTGAAGAATAAAGAGTAAAGTTTAAGTTATTTTGAATTATGAGGTTGATTAGATTTATTAATCACTTTTGAAAATCTTTTAGATTATACTTTTCCCTTGAAGATTATATTTTTTTTGGTTCAAAAAGGAACCGTGTTGGTTTGATGATTAAAGTTTTCACTGTTTCAAATATAGTTTGGGTTTGAGTCGCGCTAATCGCATTACTATTAAGACATTACCCTTCTCTTATAATTCACCCGAAAAAAAAAATTAAAAATACCCTTTTTGTTAAGTCCTTCCTTATTTGGCAAATGGTGCCTACATTTTGTAAAAGACCCCACCCTCCCAACTTGTTAGTTAGCCACTAATAATGTTTCAAAAAGAGCACTTAGCTTAACTTAGCTTAGACATTTTGTAGGACAAGATTAGTCATTAAATCTATATTTGATAATTATGAAAAGTACTTCTTTACTCATTTTCTTTTAGGAGAAAAGAATTGCAATTTGAGTTTAAATTTAAGGTAAATTACCTATTTAGTTACTCGAGTTTACCCGTGTTTTTTTTTTAAATTTTGATCACTCATTTCATAAATTTATTATTTTAATCACTTTTGTTAGATAAGTTGTCAATTTTAATCACTCTACCATTAAAATAGGTTTGATCACCAAACAAAATGCTGACATAACTTGGTATAATAACAGAATTAGCCATTAATGTTTACCCATTTTATTAATTTAATCATAAATATTAAAGATTAAATTTATTTTTTTAATATCAACTGAGGTGTAAATAAGGAAGTTGTTGGGGCATTGGGACTTGACCAACACCATGCAAAGAGCTGGCACAGGATCTCCAGCAAATAATGTTGGATTAACTATGGATTAGCAACCTAATGCAAGCTCATAAACTGACATTACCAATCTTTTCCAAATATATCTCCACTTCTAAATCTTTCTCTCGTGGAAACCCCATGCTAACAGCATCTAATCTTTTTTTATGCACTTCGTTATTACTGCTAATTTAATGCATTGTCTCAAGTTTTTGGAGCATCCTACCGCTAAGTTAGGTTACAAGTTCCAAGTTGAAATTAATTTTGTTGAAGTTAATTGCACTACACTATCTTTTTCAATGATTAATTTTCCATGATTTGTAAGCCCACTAAAGGTGTATACGTTGATTATGAGCTTCAAAACTACTTTATACCCAGAGTAAGGATCAAATTCTCGACCACTGATTAATGTAAGAGAAATCCTTAGCATCTCGTCTAACTCTCGTGGTTACACTAAATCATATTTAAATTTGGTTATTTTTTAACGCACTTTTAAAATATTCTAATTATATATTCAAATTATTGATGTTATATCAATAAGGTTCTTCCGTTATTAAAATCATTAACTTAAGTACTAAAGTAAAATTAGTATTGTAAAAACGGACGTTGTAAAACTCTTGATTTTAAGGTTTTCAAAGTTAAAAAAAAAAACTATTGTTGATTCTCTCTCTTTCGATTTTACTTTATTTTTAGTTTTTAATTTTAAAAGTTATGAGATGACATTTTATTTTTCTTTCAAATTTTTATTTTAAATTATGTCAATTAAACGTGTCATTTAATGATTAAGTTAATAATTTCAATAACGAAAAGATCTGATTGATATAATATCAATAGTTTGAGGATGTAATTAAAAGAAAAATTAAATCTAAAGGTCTTAATTGAAGTCTTACTTGCATTTTTTTAAATATCCGAATCCATGCACGTCACGTGTATTTTTCTCAACAGAGATTAAAGAAACTGTGATAATTAATGCTTGGAATCCTGCAACAGGAAGCTTCATCAGATCCCATGGATGATGCATTTTAATTAACTCAAGCTGTTATTCACTTGCGTGTATATATCTATATATGTATATCTATATATGTATGTGTGTGTAAATATATACACCCAAACTTACCATCAAAGGGCCACAACCAGACCCTAAAAAATGGCTTGGTGTTTTCTTCTCTGCTTGGTGTTGTTGTTCAATGCTTCCATGGCAGTGGCCACTATAAAAAATGGTGAAACCAAGCTCCATCCACAAGCATCGACACCCACGATAAGGACACTTGGAAAGCATGAACCACCAGTTTCTAGCCCATCACAAGCGCTGCCCCATAGTGGCGGAGTAAGCCCCTCTACCACCATTGAAGCAAACAATGGAGAAAACATGGGTGGTTTTGAAGGAAAAGCCGCCGTTCACCTTCAAAAACATCAACATCATTCCATGGACAAATCCATCGCCGGCGGTGGTGTGATCCTCGGAGGTCTTGCCACCACTTTCTTGGTCGCCGTTTTTTGCTATGTAAGAGCCACTCGAAGACACAAATCAGAGATTCATCAAAGTGAAATCACTAAGTGAATTATATATGTGCCGATTTAACACATGAATTTATCAATATAATTATATTTACTATTATGTATATAAATTTTCGAACTGATCCAATATCTCTATCATATCAATTTAAAATATTGTATATATTAATATTTAATGATTGTAAGTATTTTGTATAAATCAAATAATTTAATTTACATCAAATTTATATGAATGGAATATAAAATATGATCGTTAAATTATAAAAATATTAATTATATAAAAATATAAAAAAAAATATAGCAAATAGGAAATGGATTACTGATTATTTAACATTAATGCTGATTTTCTGAATGATTATTGTTTTTGACTATTGATTGATGAAGGGCCTTGACCCATTGTTAAAATTAGTGCCATATATTACTAAGTTTTGTAATTTACTCCCAAGTTTGCCAATTTGCAGAGATATTACAGGCAAAAAAATTTGATAGAAGGGCAAAAATTCAAAACCTAAACCTTCAAATGGTTCTTTGGATTTTAAAATTTTAAAATTATTTTGATTTGGATTAGTGTAGGATTTGAGTTGTTTTGGATATGGATTATTTAAGTTTGAGGCTTAAGTTTTTCGGATTAATCATATGAGGTTCGAATTATTTTGAGTGACTTGGTCCAGGTCAATTTTCAATTTGAGTGAATTTGGATATGAGTTGGAATGGTTTTATGATCAATCAAGTTAAATTGGTTTGGGTTCTGGTTGATTGTGTTAGATTCCAAGTTTAGGTCATAATTGATTGATTTATCCAATTTTAAAGTTAAATTAGGCAAGATTGAAAAATAAATAGGTTCAAATCGGTTAAATTTCTATTATGTCATGGCACACTCATTAGGTAGGGAAAACAAAATTACGCAACAAATATATTTATAAAAAAATGATATAAATAATAAATTAGACTTTGGTTGAAATGTTGAAATATAAATATTCAAAACTTTAAAGGCTTGTCGACTGAGTATTAGCTTGATTGGCATGAGCATTGTTGACAATACAGGAAACATGAGTTCGAGTACGTTGAAGGATATTATCATCCTATTTATGAGTTAGAGGAGAGCTATGGAAAATTCTAAATAAATTTATACGAAATAAACAGTGTGGTTTAAAAGGGTAACCCAAACCTCAATCCTATATAACCCTAAACCCCAAATAACTAAAATTCAAGCCCAAATCCACAGCTTTAGTTGACCTGTCATATCTCTGCTTGCAGCATAAGTTAACTTCACTATAGAACCTCTACGGACACTCAAAAATCTCGAACCTTTCCTTATTCTACAAACTCATTTGATCACTTATCAGACACCCAAATTTTGTAATCGATCAAAAAACAATTTTTTTTCTTCAATATGTCGAACGAGAGATCAGTAATGGCAGTCATTAGAGCGGCGAGACCTTCCTTTAGAAACGACACCGACAAGATCGCTTTTGCCGTTCACGCCGCTTTTCTTTCATCGGGTTTTGTCCTTACCGCCGTCGGTCCTAACGCTTTAGCCGAAAACGTTATCTCCTCGCCATCTACTTGTATTCCTCGTCTTTTCCCCTCTTGATTGTTGCTATATCATTCTTTTATTTTCCTGAGAAAATGGTTTTTTTATTTCTTTTTTTGAAGATGAAGTGGGAATTGATAATTGGAACCAATTTGAGGATCATTACGCGTTTGTTTATGCAAATCCTGATAAAGGATCGAATAAAGTGTTGGTTAAATGTCTTTTAATGAATGGGAAATTGCTTGTTGATGCTTTAGCTCATGGCAGTTCTCAGCCTGTTCATCTTGAAATAGAGTAATTTATCATTTCCCTTTTTTTTCTTTTTTGTATCTATTTTAGTTGAATTTGTGCATAATTTGTTTAAATTTTTTTTTTGGGATTTGTATGGTTATTTTCAGTATTAGTAACTATGTTGGAGAGAATGGAAATGGAAATTACTCTGCTCAGTATAAGAATTTAGATAAGTTGGTGAGTAATTTGGATAAAGAAGTTATATCCAAGTTATATGGTTCGGTTTCGACTTCGGGTTCATCAAGCAATCCATCTAGGTAATTAATTGATCTAACTTTAGGCTTTTAGAATTCTCTAGGAATGAATGATTTTATTTTCCATTTTATGTACCTTGTTCGTTTCGTGTTTTGTAGCTTAGAAACAGGGTCAAGGCGCAATGTGAACGGTGATGGTGTTAGAATAAATGAACCGACAGGCCCTCAGCCTCATCCGTCAGGGTATCTTTTGCATTTTCTTTTTCAATTTCTTTTTTGTTCATTTAACTTTTCAATTTTGGTTTAATCCGGTTTGTAGATAATTGTTTTTGTTCTTTGTTTATGTTTTTCGATTTCTTATTTGCCTTTATGGAACTTCATTACTGAGCTCGCAAGGTTAAGCTTTCATGTTTGTATGGGTAACCAAGTTTCGATTATGCATGATATTCATTGACCAACTTGTAGATTAGGTTTGTTGACAATGTTTAGGTACGTGTAAGATTTCCGGATTTAAGCAATACTTGGTAGTAACTTCCGTCATTTTGGTTTACATTCCTTAAGAGAACAAGCTGTTTGCAGTAGTATAGTGGAACAACAAATCCATGATTCCTCTGATTGCGTATGCAATAGATTTTGTTTTAGATGTTTAGAGGGTTTTTTTCCCGTGTTATGAGTCAGGTTAATTGTCCTCGTATATCCATTATCTTCCTTCTGATAGCTCATATGAACATCAAAATTGTGAAACTTGCTTACAGGGTAGTTATTCCTCCCGTTAATCCGGTAGGTGGTAGATATTTGTTTCCTGGGCCTGGTGCTGGAATGTATCCTACCAGGTACTTTTTCATTGCAAATCAGTATATTAGCAATCACCATTGGTTAGCCGGTTGGTTTTAGTTTCTGACTCGAGCGTGTTTTCATTTGTTAAATGGTTTTCAGGGGTGATTTCGGTGGCGGCGACATGCTTCTAGGTATGCAACATTTCAACTTGTAATTGTGCATATTCACGTAAAACCCTTTGAATTCATGATGTTATAATGTGGAAACAGGACCAAATGATCCTCGTTGGTTCGGTGGACTTGGTGGAGATCACGGTTTCCCTGGCGCACAACCGTGAGCTCTTATCTATCTTCATTACTCTGTTTGTGTTGGCACTGCTTACTTAGTATAAAGATTTTATTTTGGATGGATTTGTTTGAAACAGGGGTGTTCCTCCTGGTGCTCGTTTTGATCCATATGGTCCACCTGGTGTTCCTGGTTTTGAGCCTAATCGATTTATCAGGTACATTGGAACTTGCTAATCGCTGTTTTCGATCCATCGAGTTGATTTCTAACTTATTATGATATAAGCAATAACATGATACCTAATTGCCTTTTCTTGCAGAAATCCGCCACGGAGGCCTGGTGGTGGTACTCATCCGGACCTAGAGCATTTTGGGGGTGGGGATTTTATATAGATTAGAATTTAGGGTCCTTTTGGTTTGTCCATGGATTTGATATCTTTTACTATTCTGTTAAATATAAGTGAAGGATCTAAAGATTATACTTAAAATAATATATTAAGCATGTTAATAGTGCTTTTTCTTTGATAACAAATATACAGCAAATTGAATAGTATGTTAATTGCTTTTGTAACTCTCCCTTTTTATGTTCCTCCATTGCCTTTGTCTATGTTGAGCTTTGTACTTATAAACTTAAAAGTATCTCATTGCTCTTGCAACAATTAGGAGGATGTGAGTTCATGTGTGTTATAAGCGTGTTTTTCTTTTGATTAATGTGTTTAGAGAAGTTATGGGTTGAGGTGTAATCAAGCCGAATCAAGCTCAAATACGGTCAAGCTTAACTTAAAATTTGGATTTCAATAATTGGCTTGAGCTTGATTGAACATTTGTTTTTGAGCTCAAGCTCAATTAAGCTCGTTTATTAATTTTTGTACTTGATGATTAAGTTTAGAGTTACTAATATATATTAATGGTAATAACTTAATCATGATGAATTTAAGTCAAAACACTTACAATAAAATTACCATATGAAATATAAATAAAATTTAATATAAATTAAATTAAATTAAATAATCTGTAACCGGTAATTGGGGAAAGAGAAACGTCGATACCGCATTGGGTAGCAATTAAAGGTACTCGCGCTGTGAATGAGTCAGATGTGCCAATATTTGCTAATGCATTAACAAGGCACTCGCATGTAGCCTATCGGTTGTCTTTGGTCTGTGCTTTGTAAGCAATAGCTTGAGCACCCAAGCAACATGCTCGCGATGGATTATCTGCAGCACCGTTGCCAGTCAAGAAGCTTGTTGGGGTTTTGGGACATTTTATTTGGAGGAAGTATGAACTTTAGTCAGGAACTTAAGCAACAATGTAATGAATCTAGATATAGAATGAAGAAAACTTGAAAATTCAAGTTTGAGATTTGAGCTCGAAAAACAGAATGAAAGCAAAGAAAGAGAGAGTATTTTGGATGAAATTCTAATGAATTTTCATTACAATGAACTTTGGCATGAAACCATTACATATACCAGACAATGGCTAGTCAAAAACAACAAATACATCACCTAAACATTACCTAACTCCACTTAATTCATTGGAACTAGATAAATTTGACTTGCACACTTAAGCAAAGCTGGTAATCAGCTCTTTTACCATCAAGTTACATCAATTGTCATCCAAACATAGTTCAAAATAAACTAGATTACAAAACATTGTTAAAAGTAACAAAATGAAACTGAGATGGAACAGTAGCATTAACATCCTCAGTTGTATGTATTTCATCTGGCAATGCTGCAGCAGCTACTTCTTCATATTTCATTCGTAAGACTTATGTGCATGAATTCTTACGTGCATGAATTTCTCCTTGGTTGCATGAGCTGCATGGAGGGCCATTCTCTAACACTCCTCCTTGGTCTCCATGCTGCTAACTCCTAACTGTTTCCTTAATTTGATAAACCTTGACACACCAAGAGCCTTTGTGAAGATGTCAGCAATTTGTTCTTCAGAATTGCAATGAATCAGCTCCACCTCTTGAGCTTGTTCCATCTCCCTTACCACATGTAGCTTGATGCTAAAATGCTTAGTTCTACCATGGAAGACAGGGTTCTTTGCAATTGCAACAGCAAATTTATTGTCACAAAAGATCTCTGTTGCTTCCCTTTGATGTAGGTTCAAATCAGCTAGGATTTTTCTCAGCCAAATGGCTTGATTAACAGTATTTGCAGCTGCAACAAGATTCTACTGCTGATTGAGCCACTATCGATTGCTTCTTTGAACTCCAGCAGAAGATTGCTGAGCCTATTGTGAATGCATAACCAGAAGTGCTTTTCATATCATCTTTTGAACCAGCCCAGTCACTGTCAGTATAGCCTATCAGTTTCAAATTTTCAGTTTTTCTAAACTATATCCCATGGCTCAAAGTACCCTTGATGTACCTAAACACTCTTTTTGCTGCTTGAAAATGCTGTGTGTTGCAGCAATGCATGAATCTCGATAGCATACTTACAACAAACATGATATATGGTCTAGTAGCTGTTAAGTGCAATAAGCAACCACCTAGACTCCTATAAGAAGATTCACTGACCTGTTCATGGTCCCCTTGGCTTGACAGCTTCATTCCAATAGCCATAGGTGTGCTTGTTGGCTTGCAATTCTCCATAGAGAACTTACTTAAGATTTTTGCAGCAAATGTCTTCTGTCCCAAGAAGATTCTACTTTGTGTTTGCAACACCTCCATTCCAAGGAAATATGTCATTTGCCCCAAATCAGACATCTCAAACATGTCTTTCATTTTGGCCTTAAAATCAGCTAATATAATCTGGTCTCCTCCTGTTACTAAGAGATTATCAATATAAAGGGACACAATGAGCTGTGTTTCAGCTTATTCCTTCTTGACATATAGTGTTAGTTCACTGATGTTTTTTTCGAATCCTAAGCTAATCAGGTAGCTATCAAGCTTAGCATACCAAGTTCTAGGAGCTTGTTTCAGGCCATACAAGGCGTTCTTCAGTTTGTACACTTTGTGCTCTTCACCAGGCACTTTGAATCCTTCAGGTTGTAATTCTACATAAATTTTTTCTTTAAGGAATCCATTGAGAAAGGCTGACTTCACATCCAGTTGATGTATGATCCATTGCTTTTGTGCAGCCAAAGCAATTAACAATCTGATTGTATCAAGTCTGGCTACTGGTGCAAAAGTTTCCATGTAGTCCAGACCATATCGTTGACTGAACCCCTTGACAACTTTCAGCTTGTTTAAACTGCCATCAGCATTCTGTTTTGCTCGATAGACCTATTTGACACCAATGGTCTTTCTATTGGTAGGTCTTTCAGTCAGCTCCCATGTCTGATTCTTCTGAATCATCTTAATTTCATCAATCATGGCTTGCTTCCACCCTTCATTAGCTTCAGCTTCTTCAAAACTTGTTGGCTCCACTATAGCAACTTGTGCTCTTTCATAAATTTCAGCTAAGGGTCTGGTCCTTCTAATTGGCACATCATCTATGCTTATTTCTAGACCAACTTGATCAGGTTCAATCTGACCTGCTATGAGTTCTTCAGAAACATCCTGGGGTTCATTTCTTTCCCAACTCCAGTATGCCTTCTCATCAAACACTACACCCTTGCACACTTGGACTTTGTTTGTTGAAGGATCCAAGATCCTATATCCTTTCTTGATTGAGTTGTAGCCTACCAGAATACCAGGTTTGGCCCTTTTTGACAACTTGTCCCTTTTCACACCTGGTACATGGCTATAACATAGGCAACCAAAGACCTTCAAATGAGCCAATGATGGCTTAAACCTGAACCAGGCTTCAAATGGAGTTTTATGGTCCAATGCCTTGGTTGGTAGCCTGTTCTGAATATAAACAGCAGTATTAACTGCTTCAGCCCACATGGTCTTGGGCAAATTCTTCTGAAATAGCAAACATTTGGCCATATCCATCAAGTTTCTATTTTTCCTTTCACTTACACCATTTTATTGAGATGTATAAGTGTTGGTGAGCTGGTGTTTAATGTCTGCTTCATTGCAAAAGGTATTAAACCCGGATGAAGTATACTCAGTCCCATTGTTTGACCTCAAGATCTTCAACTTACAACCTGTTTTAGTCTCTACTGCAGCTTTAAACTTCAAAAATACAGAAGTTACCTCTGACTTGTTCTTCAAGAAGTAAATCCAATAGTATCTTGTAAAATCATCAATGAAAAGAATGAAATACTTGCTGTCATTCAATGATTGAGTGTTCATGGGGCCACACACATCAGTGTGTACTAGCTGCAGCTTATCTGAAGCTCTCCAGGTTGATTTTACAGGAAATGGCTGTCTAGCTTGTTTTCCTATCTGACAGACCTTACAAATATCCTCTTTTTTCAACTGTGTTAGTGAAATTTTCAACCAATTCTTCACTGACCATTTGAGCGATCGATCTAAAATTGGCATGACCAAGCCTTTGGTGCCAGAGCTTGGAATCTTCAATAGAGGCAGTGAAGGCTGAGTTTGAGTCATTTTGCCAGTTGACTTCAAGGCATTTATAAGTCATAGTGACTGACATGAGGTTTGATCCATTTGGATCAGCAATTTGGCACTCCTTGCCCTTGAACACAACTGAATAGCCTTTCTCCAGCAATTGAGCAATGCTGAGAAGGTTCCTATCAATCTCAGGTACTAGCAATACATTTGAGATGATTTTGTTGCTTGTGGGAGTGCATATCTGCACATCCCTGTTTCCTTCAACCTTGATAAACTGCCCATTACCAATTTTCACCTTGGTTTTGCAGCTTCTGTCCAAGGTTTTGAAAATTGTTGCATCTGGTGACATGTGGTTAGTGCAACCACTGTCTAAAAGCCATCCTTTTGAGCCCTTCTTCTGGCCAGCTGAGCATGACACAGTAAAGACCCGCTCCTCATGGTCACTACTATCTTCAGCCACTTGAGCTTCAATATTTTTCTGTTGTGCTTGATTTTCCCTAGGTCTGCCTAAAGACCCGCTCCTCATTGTCACTACTATCTTCAGCCACTTGAGCTTCAATATTTTTCTGTTGTGCTTGATTTTGCAGCTTCTGTCCAAGGTTTTGAAAATTGTTGCATCTGGTGACATGTGGTTAGTGCAACCACTGTCCAAAAGCCATCCTTTTGAGCCATTCTTCTGGCCAGCTGAGCATGACACAGTAAAGATCCGCTCCTCATGGTCACTACTATCTTCAGCCACTTGAGCTTCAATATTTTTCTGTTGTGCTTGATTTTGCCTAGGTCTGCCTTTGTTTTTGCAAACCCTTTCAACATGCCCCTTTTTTCTTGCAATATTGACATAGAGCATCTGGTCTAAACCAGCATCTATCTTCTGGATGACCAGGCTTAGGTCGATTTTTCAAGTCTTTTTGCCTTTGTAGCCATTGGTGCTCGATGCAGCTTTGGCATTGGCTTGGAAAGCACCTTCTTGGTGCTCCTCCATCCTGCTAGCTCTCCTTTGCTCTTGAGCATAAAGAGCATTGATAAGCTCAGTTAAGGAAATGCTTGCTAGGTCTCTTGAATCCTCAAGGGATGAGATTTTTGCCTTATATCTTTTAGGCAATGTTGAGAACACCTTCTCCACTATCCTTGCCTCACTAAACTATTCTCCAAGCAATCTTATGCTGTTTACCACAGCCATGATTCTATCTGAGTCCTGCTTCACTGTTTCTTCCTCCTTCATCTTCAAATTTTCAAAATTTTTTCTCAGATTCAACAACTGCTGCTGCCTTGTCCTTTTTGTACCTCGGAACTCCTCCTTGAGCTTGTCCCAAGCTTGCTTTGGAGTCTCACAAGCCATGATTTTGGTGAAGATAACATTAGACACATAGTTCTGAATGCAGGACATGGCTTTGTGCCCTTTGGTCCTCTCATCTGCGTGCTGCCTGATTTGAGCCACTGTGGGATTGGCTCTGAGTGGAGCTGGCTCAACATCTGAATTGACAACCTTCCACAAACCAAATGCTTGCAGATAGGTCTTCATTTTTACTACCCATATGTGGTAGCCTTCTCCGTTGAACACTAGTGGTGGCACTAGTGAGAATCCTGATGAAGACATGGTTTTACAGGTCCACTAAGAATTTGGCTCTAGATACCAATTGTTGGGGTTTTGGGACACTTTATCCGGAGGAAGTATGAGCTTCAGTCTGGAACTTAAGCAACAATGTAATGAATCTGGATATAGAATGAAGAAAACTTGAAAATTTAAATTTGAAATTTGAGCTTGAAAAACAGAATGAAAGCAAAGAAAGAGAGAGTATTTTGGATGAAATTCTAATGAATTTTCATTACAATGAACTTTGGCATGAAGCTATTACATATACCAGACAATGGCTGGTCAAAAACAACAAATACATCACCTAAACATTACCTAGCTCCACTTAATTCTTTGGAACTAGATAAATTTAACTTGCACACTTAAGCAAAGCTGGTAATCAACTCTTTTACCATCAAGTTACATCAATTATCATCCAAACATAGTTCAAAATGAACTAAATTACAAACCATTGTTAAAAGTAACAAAATGAAACTGAGATGAAACAGTAGCATTAACATCCTCAGTTGTATGTATTTCATCCGGTAATGTTGCAGCAACTACTTCTTCATATTTCATCCACAAGACTTATGTGCATGAATTTCTCCTTAGTTGCATGAGCTTCATGGAGGGCCATTCTCTAACAAAGCTGAGGCATGGGAGTAAGTCTATGGAAACTTCAGTGCAGGAAGCTGGTATGGAGATAAACCGTTAAGGAATTGCTTTCCCCGTCTGTTTTGACTTGCAAAAGATAAATGTGCAAGAGTAGCGGATTATATCATTGACTTTTCTTTGGTGCATGATCAGTGGGACAGGATGTTCCATAGGAGTTTGCTGGAATGAGAAAAGTCTCTACTTGTTGCATTGAAGGATAAAATTTCCAAAATGACAGTAAAATGGACTCTTTGATATGGAATCATGAGACGTCGGGGGTAGTTCACGGTCCATAAATTGTATCAGTTGTTATCGAATATTGCAGATTCGGGTGGTGATAATAGAGTGAAATTCGTATGGAATTTGAAGATACCTCCAAAGATGCAATGTTTGTTTGTGGATGGCTATGTTGTACAGGATTCCTTCGAAAGAGTTTCTGATCCGCTGAGGTATGGTTCTTGATTATTCTCTTTGCTTATGTCCATGGTGTTGCTGCGAAGTAGAGTCTACCAACCATGTTCTTTTTTCTTGTTCTTTAATCCGTCCATTTTGGGGATGGTGGGGAATTGAAGGCTGCCTTCCAGAAATGATTTTTTATTTGAATGTGTGGCTGTGCACTTTCGAGGATTGATTCGACATATTTGTTGCATGGCTGTTATCTGTCTCTTTGGTTGGCTTGAAATGATATAATCTTTCGTAAGAAAACTATTTCTTTCGAAGCTCTTTGGTTGCATTTTCGGGAGCCATGGATGCAAGTTGGTGGGACTGCTCTTGGTCTTGCATTGCTCCATCTATTTCGAGGACTAACAGTTTGAATGCTGCCTGAATTCCTCCTGATGCGGGTAGTCTCAAATTTAATGTGGACGGAGCTTCGAGAGGGAACCCGAAAAGAGGAGGTTGGGGGGCTGTACTTAGAGACGACAGTGGAAAGCTCCTTTCTTTGTTTTCGTGACCTTTGGATGAGGTGGACTGTAACTTTGCTGTATTGGCAGCTATAAAAAATGCTTGGGTGTCTAAGAAGAATCTGATAGTTGAGTCAGACTCGATGTTCGCAAGAAAGAATTATATGAAATAAGGAGGCAACGTTCTGTATCCATTTTTTAATAATTTTAGGTCATATCAATATTTTTATCTTGAAAAGAATAATATCTCTCTTTCACACCATCCTTTCTCTGATGTTGGCTATACCATGGTGCTGCAACCAGTCTCTTCGCCCATGGGAGTTTGCTGAATTATTTAAAACCCGACTGGTGCCCTTGCGAATAATCATTATTTTAAATTTTGAACAGGCTTTTTTTCATAATTTTTGTAATTAAATTTTTTATTTATGATTTCTAAAATAATTATTTTAGATTACAAATTATTCTAAATAAAAGAGCTAAACCAAAAGCATGATGGAAAAACATAAAAACGACATTAAAACCCTAAGAAATAAACTTAATGTAATCCTAAGAATCTTTTCTTTCAAGCATTTGCTTGAACCAACATGCTGATAACTTAGAATATCTCTTGAGATCATTATGGTCAACGTAAACCAAACCAAATCTTGAAGTATAACCCAATAACCATTCAAAATTGTCAAGAATTGACCAAGCAAAGTAGCCACTAACATTGGCTCCATCATCCATAGCTCTTTTCAATTCCTTCAAATAACTTCTATAAAAGTTCACTCTATTGCTATCATATAACGATTCTGGAAATGTGAGATTGCCAGGATCATCCATTCCTGCCATTAATTAGCAAAACAAAATAAGTTTAAATACAATTGCTTTAAATATATAAAAAAAGGACAAACAAATAGATTATATTGGAGCTAAAAGATGCATTATCTCACCATTTTCGGAAATAATTATATTAGGATTACCATAACGTTCTTTGACATATGTTACAACTTTATACATACCCCATGGAACTTCGTATAACCATTCCGAGTGAGCCTGCATTTCTTGTGCATTAGTATTAACATTTGTACATGCCCCATGAAACTTCATATAAATAGTAAAAAAACATTACAAGTTTAAAAAAATTGACATAATAATTACCCGACGACCAATTGGCACTCCATTGCGTTCATCTATTAAATGCAAACATATATAAATTAGTAAGTTTATATTATGGTAATAATAAAAAAGTGTGTTGGTGGAAAAATAAAGGATGAAGAAGTACAAGCAAAACCAGCATTCCAATCTTGTTGATAACCAGTAACATTGGATGGAGGTCGACGTGGGTCATATATATAGCAAGAAGTATAATGGTTTAGACAAAGGATATCGAAAGAATTTTTCACTTTCTCCACTTCACTTTTGGTGAATTTCGGAAGCCTTTCTCTCACAATTTTTTGCATTGTTCTTGGATATTTTCCATAAACTAGAGGGTGCAAAAACCTACAAAATCAAAATCACAATAATTTTAAAGAT
Source organism: Gossypium hirsutum (assembly GCF_007990345.1). NCBI lineage: Eukaryota > Viridiplantae > Streptophyta > Magnoliopsida > Malvales > Malvaceae > Gossypium > Gossypium hirsutum. Next base: position 118,544,564 of record NC_053424.1, on the reverse strand, counting down.
TATACGTCAATAACAATATGTTTTGGATATGAATTTTTGCAAGAAAATGAAGCTATAGCAACAAGGACATCATGTTAAAGGTTTTACCATCCAATATGAAAGTCTCTTGCTCTTTGTGCAGCGTAGTAGTCAGCTTTAGATCTTGTTAAAGGTTCATACCAAACAAAATCCAAGAAAATACCAATTCTTCCATTCTATTTAGCCTGTAAAAAAAAGCTCGTCAATTTCATTCAAATATGTATATTAGATTATATATCAACATAAATCGATTAAGAACCAAAATCTTGAAATGAGTACTTGATATTTTTCACGATATCTTTTAACAGCTTCAGCGTGACTTAGAATCAAATGATGTGCTGCAATATAAGGCTCGGTGGCAGAGTTTCCATCAGTGCAATTTCCAAATTGCTTTGAACATCTATTAGGAGGATTGATGCCGTTATCGAAACCAAGAGCAGCAACCACCCTTGGTTCATTGAATGTCATCCAAGTCTTAACTCTATCACCAAATGTCTTGAAACAAAACTCCGCATAATCAGCAAAATCTTGGCTACAAAATCCAAAACACAGTCATTTTTTCAATAATTTAATCAAATTTTCTCAAACATTAGCCTTTCTCTAAGAAAAATATTAGTTGTCTTTGAACTTACATAACTTGTCTATCTAGCAAACCTAGATATTTTTCTTGAAGTGCTAGTGGCAAATCGTAGTGATACAAATTTGCATGCGGAGTGATTCCTGCATTCATGCCACAAATTACAAATTTCACTCGATTCACAAAGGCATAGTTATAATGCTATTATGTGTCTTCTCTAAAAATTTTCTTTTATCAAGCCATTGAAAATAATAGATTCTGATATGCTCAAGATGTAGACACACACCTTTTTCAAGCAAATAGTCAATTAATCTATTATAGTAGGCAACTCCTTTCCAGTTTACCTCTCCTGTCCCATCTATATCATGAATTTTTCAATAATTAGTTTCAAAATGTATATGGTAATTATTTTAACTTAGTTTATTGTTGATATGATCAAGTTAAATAGTATATATACTTGGAAAAATTCTCGACCATGAGATCGAAAATCGATAGGCGTCAAAATTCAACATTTGCATCAAGTCAACATCTTCCTGCAAACGAGAAGAATGTCAATTAGTAATGTTAAAATTAGAAACATGGGAAGTTTTAAACCTTAATAAGAGACTAATTGCTTTTCTGAAAAAAAGATACCTTATAGTGATGATATTGATCAATAGAAACTTCACCAGTATCGTTATTTGCAATATGACCTATTTCAAGTCAGATCATATCTTTTAGAATTAGAATAAAATGGTTCAAAAATAAGGAAAAATAGAAACAATTTTATTTAACCTGGACTTTTAACAAACGCATCCCATATACAAGGCCCTCTACCATCTTCACTAGCCATTCCTTCCACTTGATATGCTGATGCTGCTGTTCCAAATAAAAATCCCTCTGGAAAGCTATCTCTGCTCAAACCTCCGGTATCAAAATGTTGTTGTTGTGCAATGGCATTTGCATGTAAAGATGTGCTAACAAAAATGGAAGATAGTAAAATTACTAAAGCCTTCATGTTGGTTAATGTGTAGTCTTCTTAATGAATAGAAAACCTCCGTATCAATCCATATTTATATAGGTGAGGGATTGAAATTTTAATATCAAATATATTTAAATCAAATATAAAAATAAATTATAATTGATCATAATCTTATAAAAATGAAATTAAATAAAAACAGAATTTGACCAAATCTAAAATCCAATAATCCAAGATTTTCTTAAACGTTAAAATAAATTTTATTGACAATTTAATAATTTGACTTGTTCTTAACTTTATTTTCATGGAAGAAAATCATGGAAAATATAATATTCTTTAATTTGTTACAAACATTCCAAAATATTTCAAGAAATTCCAATGAAAATTCAACAAAAACTTCATAAAAATCACTTAAAATTTTAACAATGTCAATATAAATATTAATGTTGTTGCCTATTAATGTAGGATCTTTATGTCTGTTTTACGATCCATATTCGGGGTTTGTGGCTGATCTTCCCAACAATGTCGTTTTCAAAATTCGAACTTAGAGTGCAATATACCTTACCATTACATTCAACCATTTGTTGGTAACTATGAGGTTCTTTAAAAGATATTCATTTTTCTTAGAAGACTATATCAAGGATATCCGTGTTTATCCTATTTAATATTAAAGATGTTATTGAGCTGAGTTCAAGAGAATTAAAGCTTCATATTGATTTTGAGACAAGATTAAATCTAATAGAAGTCTTGTCATTGATTTTGAGACGAGATTGAGACAACGCTTATCTTATTGTTTAGTTTCCAAAAATACTTTCAAGGGAAAGTCTTAGTGAATAGTGATTTAATTTGTGTATAGAAGTGAGGTTGTACCTTTAAGGTGAAAGTCTTAATGGATAGTAGTATATATATGGTGTATAAAAATGAGGTTTCAATTTGGTAAATGAGTGGACTTTAATCACATCATGTATAAGTTAATTGGTTCAATTTTGGTATTAGTCTTTGTACTTTAGAAAAGTTGTGAGTTTAATCCCTATACTTGAATTTGATCAAATTCGGTCCCTATACTTTTTAAATCGGTCAATATTAACTCCTATACTTTTCGAATTTTGAAAATTTAATCCTAACTCAAACAATAACAATTAAATCCATTTGGTTAAATTCAATTATTAGCCTTATATTATATGTATAATTGTAGATCTAATTCTTTAATTAAAAAATAAAATAAAAATTGTAGATCTAATTCATATTCTTCAATTGAATCATTCCAAGTTCTTATACTTTTCAAAATTTGAAAATTTAGTTTTGACACAAATGCCAGTCGCTAATCTGTTAACTAATTTTTTAGTGAGTAATGTAAAAATAATAAACTGATATGACATCACATATATGATAATATGTTTATTGTATCAGATTTTAGAAATAATATAACTTAATAAATTTAACAATTATGATTTGACTAATAACAGAGCTAACAATAACCAAATTAAAATATAACAACTAAATCCACAACTTTTACAAAGTACAATTACTAATAACAGAGTTTACCCAAGTTAATTTATAGTAGATTATTATCTGAGAAAAACCCGTAGGAGGCTTTTGAACTAACAATGACCCAATTGTGTCTCTCTTTATAACCGATAGTAAGTTAATCCCATTACAATGAATGTGCAACTGAAAGGTAAAACCGACGAATGTACAGATAATATATCTTATGAACCATACCTTGCATGGTTTAGATTTTGCAACACATACAACCTTTATAAAGAATGAGCCCATCATGCAGCAAACAAGAATCACCCAATTCTCCACACACTACTTGAGCTCGCAAGTGCAACTCTAAAAGAGATGAGTCTCCTGAATTTATGTCTGTACCTCCACCTTATCATACTAATCATTAACAAGAAACAGGGTAATGCAAAATTTACAACATAATTTGAACTTGACACTACAAAGAGTAGAATCAGAGCATATTCATTAAGAGGGTATCTTTAGCTAATGTGTTTGATTTATCATCATGAGGTGGTAGCTGATTGGTCGACTGTCAAAGGGTATCTTTAGGTTTTGCATATTCTGTGAATATCACCCTTCCATCGAGAAACTGCAGTGGCAAAAAACATAACAAAGATAGTCCATGGAAGTTATTTGACATCGAAGTTACTACAGAAATGAAGTTGATAACTAAAAACCGAAAACATGACCACCAACAGTTTCAATAAACAAAACAGAATCTGATGTTGTTGTCTCTAAAGATGATGATAGCACTCAGAAGAAAAACAGACATACCTGCCCATCCATTCCTTCCATTCCCTTTTTTGCATCTTCTAAATTAGAATACCTCACAAATCCATAGCCTTTGGAGTGATTTGAAAGAGAAGAGCGATCCGTAACCACTTTACCTATAAAACACAACAAAACCAAAAACCGAAACAGAGAAAAACTTTTAAGGTAAGAGCTCAGTTGAACTAAATCACTACAAACATCATATTATTGCTCTTCGAAACGGATTATATTAAGGTTCAAATCTTAGACCAACTATAGTTTATTGAGCTTTAGTCTTAATACTAGGTAAAAATACATTAGACGTCCTGTACTAGAAGTTAAATTGTATTTTGCCCTGTAATAAAAAAATGGGTAAATTAGTTCCTATATGTACAGGCCAATTTTGGGCCATCCCCAAAACCCAATAACTAACCTACCCTAATCCAAAAACCCCTAACCCAATAAGCCCATTAAACAAAACAAGCCCAAACCAATACCAAAACCCTAGCCCAACTATTTCAAAATTTTTCAGCAATCAACCTTCAGCCGCAGTTCAGCCCCCCAGGTGTGCTGTCGAACCTCTAGGCCAACCATTGGCCACCTTGCGCACTACCACCGTCGCACGCCCCACGCATGCCCCTCTCCTCCATGCGTCTGACACCCCTCAAAGCCTGCAAACAAGCAAGAAAAGAGGACACAAAAAGACAAAAACCATGTGCAAACAGCAAAGGAGATAGCAGAAACAATAGCGAAATCGGCTATAAAGCCTTGGGGAGGAACCCGATTGAAGGAGGGGGTGTTTTAAAAAAGGGGGTTCTTCTTTTTTGATAAAAAAAGATTTTGTAACACAGATATTAGAGATCGGAAACAAACATAAACAAAGGGTAGCAAGAAATCAAAAAAGGTTGATTTTCACTTTCGTTCTAAGATCTGAGTTCATTTATTTTGTTTTTTCTTTTTCTTTTTTATATACGAAAATAGAAAAAAGTAAAAGAAAAGAAATAAGTAAACCTCACCTGAAACCACGGACGCGTCGCCGGAGAACCTTCTCCATCGTGGCGATCGGGTTCGAAGGAGAGTGCCACGGGTTTCTCTCTTGGCTCCCAAAGGACGTCGAGGTGCTTGGCCTTCGAAGGGCTCCCAAGCGGGGTTTAAATACCCACGGTCGCGCGTCGCCGAGCACCGAAAATAGCGGCGATACGGTGGGCGGTGAGATAGCCCGATCGGCTGAAGCAAAGAGAGAGGGAGAGAAGGCAAAAGGCCCTCAGTTTCTTTTAAAGAGAAACTGAAATGAAGAAAAGAAACTAACTTAAGGGCTAGAGGCAAACGGCGCCGTTTGGGAGTGGGGGGTCCAGGTGCCAAAACGACACAGTTTTGGACCTCCCACACGCGACCCGCCCTACGCCCACGGAGGATCCGCGCATTTTGACCGAATGGTCTATTTGCGCATGGGATCCCTCTACTTTCTTGGCGCATTTCAATGTGTCCTCCCTTCCTTTTATTTCGAATTCGCCCCAAATTTGTGTTCCAAAATTCAATATAGTCCTTTTTTAATTAATCAACTTTATTTTTATTATTAATTCTATTATTGCTACTTATTATTATTGCCATTATTCTATTATTTCTTATATTTTATCATTATTGTTGTTACTATTTATATCACTGTTTTACATAATAGTTATAATCATTATTATTCTTTATTTGTTATTGTTGTTATTCTATTATTGTTATTATTGTTAATATTGGAGCTATTTTTGTCCTTATTATTTTATTGATATCATTGTTTTCTATGTCATTATTATTGTGTTATCATTAGTATCACCACTATGTCATCAAATCAATCAATTTTATATTAAATTTGTCATATTATATTATTTTATTTTCTTGTTTCTTATCTACATTATTATTACTATTATTATTGGCATTATTTTGAATATATCACATATTCTAAATCATTACCAATTTTAAAAATTTTGCATATATGTTATTTCTTCTGAATCATCATACGTAATATTCATTTTAAATTTTTATATGTATCTTTATACTCTAAATTATTATGTATATATATACGTACTCATACATACTTAAATATATTTTTCACATTTCATAATTCTTATATACTTACATATATTTATGCATATTTTACATCATATACATACTTATATATATTCTTTATATTCTTAAAAATGCTTTTTGTATATTTCACATATTTTATGATTCACATACATATACTTTATGTTATCACAATTTGTAAATATATATAAACACATATTTACATTTTTATTTTTATAATACTTACCGATTTTTTTTATATATGTATATGTTTATCTATGTTTTCATATTCTATAATTTATACGCATTTCTTATTTTATGGCTTAAAATTATACATGCATATACATTTATACATAATTGTATTTATTGTCATCATTGTTATTTGGTGTTTGTTTATTTATTCATGTACACTTGTGCTTTTTCTAAAATGTTAGTTCTATTTATTTATTTGTATGCTTTGTTTATGTAATCGCCTCGTCATTTCATTTTGCCTATTGTATTGTTGTTGCTCACTTTACTTTGCTCACCTTGTTGTATTCGTTATTGTTTTGTCAAGCATTGACACTCAACACCAAAAAGAAAATTTTTCTAAATAAGGCAATATTTCGCGTTTGGAAACTCGAGAAAACGTGCCCTAACGTGCTGGGTTTCGATTTCTCGTTTGACTAAATAGCCAAATATCCTCTCAAAGCTTCAAAGTATGGTTTCATTAAACTATAAGGTGATCTTGGTTTCGATGGTTTAGAGTATCGTGTCCTAACGTGCTGGATGTGATATTCCTTCGGAACAAGAGAATCTTATGTTTCAATTCACGATATCAGATTTTCTTTTAAGGATCGTATTTTTTAAAACTCTTCAAATTTTCAATTTTCGACACTAAGACACTAATTAATCAACTAGGTACCAATTTTGGGCGTATCGAGGGTGCTAATCCTTCCTCGTGCGTAACCGGCTCCCGAACTCATTTTTCTGAATTTCGTAGACTAAAATCGTTGTTTTAATAAAATTAAATCATTTATTAAAAACAACCACTTTTTGAGGTGACCCGATCACACCTCGTCAAAAAAGGATTGGTGGCGACTCCCGTTTTCATTCTTTTTTTAAATCCAAGTCGACCCCGTTTTCATCAAAAAAATGATGTCAACAGCTTGGCGACTCCGCTGGGGACTTTAAATAAGAGAGTCAAGCCACGAGTTGATTGCTTTTTGTCTTTGTGTCAAAATTGAAAACTTGCTTTTTGCCTTTATTTTGGCTTTTATTATTTATTTATAATTACTGCTTTGTTTAGAGTTTAGGTGTATATTTCTGCACATTCCATTGCATGACCGTTGGTCACACCTTTTAAGTGGGAGTGAGAAACTACGCCTTCGTGAGGTTTTCACCTCCGCATGGGATAGTGAATCGCTTCCGGGATACATCCGTACCTATGTCTTCGTGAGATTTTCATCTCCGCATGGCCATAGGGAAATGTATTCCCCTGAACTGAACTCGGTCCATATGAGCCTATAATGGGTGAGGATCGAGGAATCTGCTGGTTCAGGTACCCTTACTTTAGAACCAAACTACACATAGCGAGCCATAAGAACCCACCGAGATAGAGCTATTCCAGACCCTAGTGCTTACCGAATAGATGCTTTATTTATTATTGTTTACTTTAAATCCTAGATCTAATTTGCTTTGTTTGTGATTACATGGCATTTTCATTTCAAAAGAGGTGTCGATTCACGTTCAGTATAGATAGAAAGCTTATCATGGAAAAGAGGTTTCTTGATAAAGTAGAAGACAATGCAGCTATACGATTATAGGCTGAGACGATGTGGAGAGAGAAAGGCGATAATCTTGCAGAAGGGTATGTATCAGAGTTATGGGACTTCACCCGTATCAGCGTAATCCAAAATGATCTTCGAGAAATGAAGGAAATATGGGATCAATGGGACGACGGGACCAAGCAGATGTTTTACTGTGACTACGGGGACTTGCCTTACCTACTTGGCATCAAAGTGGACAAGCATTTATTCCGAGCCCTAGCCCAGTTTTGGAATCCTGCTTACAGTTGTTTCACTTTTGGAAAAGTGGACTTGGTTCCCACCATGGAAGAATATACGACCCTGCTTCGGTGTCCAAAGATTCAAATTGACAAAGCCTATTCTAGAGCTGCTAGTGTCCCGACATTATTAAAAAAATTGATGAGCATTACAGGGATGAATGAACAGTGGGTCGCTGCCCGGATCCAACAGAAAGGAGACAGTAAATGCGTTCCTTGGAAAAGCTTGCGAGATTTAGTATTAGCACACCCTGATGTGAAGAAAAGAGTGGATGTCTTCGCTCTAGGTATCTATAGATTGGTAATTTTCCCTAGAGCTTTAGGGCACATAGATGAGGCCGTCTCTGATTTGTTCGATCGGCTTAGTAAAGGAGTCACGCCCATCCCGGCAATCTTAGCAGAAACCTTCATATCTCTAAGTGCATGTCGAAGAGCAGGGGAGGGAAGGTTCATCGGATGCGCGCAGCTACTATTGGTGTGGTTCCATAGTCACTTTTGGAAGGTGGAAAATGTCTCCTATCGAGTCTTCTCAGAAGACTATTCTCTATTGAAGGAACAAGTTGCTACACCAAGACGAGACGACATCACGGAAGAAAAGTGGATGACGATGCTCCAAAATCTTCAGGAGGATGACGTTGAATGGAAAGCTCCTTGGATGGTACCCGACGAGATCCTGTACCGATGTGGGGATTTCGACTGGGTCCCTTTACTCAGAATTTGGGGAGCTGTCGGTTATGCCCCTTTACTCGTATTAAGACAATATAGATCGAGACAGTTCATACCAGCAACACAAGGGCTGGCTCAATGTGAGTTTTCTTATAAGGATGAAAACTACAAGAGAAAAACTCGAGAAATATCTAACGCTTGGAAACATGTTCACCGAATGAAAAGATTTACCGTAGGAGCGATGGCAACTTCAGAATATTATGGGTGGTGGAGTAAAAGAGTCAATGACAACATCCCTAAGCCGAGGGAAGATTGCGTTCAGTCTATAGAGGAGCATCTACAAGTAGTTCCGTTAGAATTAGAGATCATCAAACGAGACTTTGAGAAAAGAAATTCTGAGTTGGGAAAGAGGATAGAACAGTTAGAAGAAGAAAGAGTGCATTTGGGATTAGACATCGATATCCACAAGCTAGAAGCCGAGAAATTAAGGAAGGGAAAGAACAAAGCTGAAGAGGATTTGGATAGTCTAAAAACAGATTACAAGAAGCTGCGATTGTCGATGAGAACTGTCGGTCTGGGTAAAACGTCAGAGCAGTGGCGACAAGAGATCAATGAAGAAAAGAATATGGCCGATCAGTGGGAAAAGAAATTTCAAGATGCTCGAGCTCGAGAAAACGCTTTGGAAAGGAGTTTGTTAGAGTGCCGAAATGAGAAGGCAGGATTAAAGGCCAAGGTGGCAGAGCTAGAAAAGTCACTTCTCTCGTACCGTAGTCGCAACTCCATGATCGAATTAAGAGCAAGCTTAAATAAGATCGAAGAACTGAAAGGAAAGGTAGAGGAGCTTGAGGACGCATTACACAATTCTGAGCTACGAATGGAGCTTCTTGAGAGGAGTAATGATCAATGGCAAGAGCAATTCCATCATTCTCAAAGGCAGATTAGAGATAGAGATTACGTTATGGGCGAAGCTGTGACTCAAGTGCGGGAAGTGGCTGATCATCTACAAAGATTAGCAGTTCAGGCCGATGTATTGAGTTTAAAATATGAGTCAGAATCAAGCCGAGGTCGAGATTTAGCTTGGCTTCTTAGGAAGGTTAAGGCTTTGGGTATAAAGGCGAAGCCGTATATGTAATTTATTTTATGTAAAGAAATTTGCTTTCTAGTTGAGTTTTCTAATGAAATTGAATTCGAATCAATGCCTCTTTTTTGCATTCATCTCATACATTTGCATTACATCTCATAAAATGACCCTAATAAAATTAAATTATGACAGTTACCCTGGAAACCAACAAAAATCTAATCAAATATCACTACGGTACTCGTCGCCAAACAAAAGCAATGGATCAAAGGTTGGAAAGATTGGAACAGTTGCAACGAGAGATGCAAGATCAGATGCATGAACGACTGGAAAAAATCCAGCAGGACATGTTAGAATCCCAGAACACTGTGATGAACCAATTAAAGCAGTTATTGGCTAGAGGAAATAACAAAGGAAAAGACCCCGTAGTTGATGCTGGGGAAGATCACGATGACCCTGTTTATCCTCCAGGTTTCACCCCAACTAACATCCAAGCACAACCAGAGGTGTACCCACAGAGGGTACCGGTTACCATTAGACCTCAATATCTGGCTGGTGCCTCGGTACCATTACATTTTCAAATGGGCTCGGGTTCTAATCCCTGGGATAATCCCACTAATCCTGTGGTCCCGGACCTCGATGACGTGGCAGAAACAGAAAAAACAAGAATGAACCTGCCAAAACAACTAGAGGACCGATGTAGATGGTTAGAGGAAAAATTTAGAGTCATGGAGAACATCGACTATCATCGCGGGGTTGACGCCAAGGATCTGAGTTTGGCCCCTGATTTAGTACTCCCACCTAAGTTCAAAATGCCGGAATTCGAACAATATAATGGGACAAGTTGTCCTGAAGCTCATATAACTATGTTCTGTCGAAGAATGACAGGATACGTCAACAACGATCAGCTGTTAATCCACTGCTTCCAGGACAGTTTGATCGGATCTGCAGCCAAATGGTACAACCAACTGAGTCGTGCTAAAGTTAGTTCATGGAGAGACTTGGCGCAAGCTTTTATGAAGCAATACAGTCATGTAACGGATATAACACCCGATCAAATTACGTTACAAAACATGGAGAAAAAGCCTAGCGAGAATTTTAGGCAGTACGCCCAACGATGGAGAGAAGTGGCAACACAAGTCCAGCCACCCATTTTGTTAAAAGAGGTCACCATGTTGTTTATCAACACTCTGAAAGCCCCGTTCATCAACCACATGTTGGGGAGTGCTACCAAGAGCTTCTCGGATATGGTAATGTCCGGTGAAATGATTGAGAACACGGTAAGGAGCGGTAAGATTGACACGGGGGAAAACTTCAAAAGACCAGCCCCAAGGAAAAAAGAGGGCGAAGTAAACAACGTAAGCACATATAGCAAGAGCCATTCAAAACCGATTACTGTTGGCCCTCCAAAAATGATAACCACTAGTCACCAAGCCCCCTCGAGGCAGGAACCCAACACAAGGCCCAACACAAGGACTAACACAGAGAGACTTCAATTCACGCCCATTCCAATAACATACGGGGAACTGTATCAGAAGTTATTTGATGCACACATAGTATCTCCATTTTATCTCGAGCCCATGCAACCTCCATATCCCAAATGGTATGACACGAATGCCCAATGTGAATACCATGCAGTGATACCAGGACACTCAATTGAGAACTGCACTGGGTTTAAAAAGGCGGTGGAAAGGTTCATTAAGATGGGGATTGTGAAGTTTGACAACCCATTAGGACCCAACGTAGCAGCGAATCCGTTACCTAACCATGCTGATAAAGGGGTAAACGCAATAATCGAAGGTGAGAAAAAGAGAATCAAAACCAACATTGCAGAGATAAAAACCCCATTGAGTTGGGTCTGGAGACAAATGATAGAAAGAGGTCTCATCAAACAAGATTCAAAAGAAAGGCCCAAAGGAACGAAGACGTACTGCGAGTTTCATGCTGAAGAAGACCATGACATTCAAAACTGCACTGAATTCAAGGCCATGGTGCAAAATCTGATGGACAACAAAGAGCTAGAATTTTATGAAGAGATCAAAGGACTTGAAAATGGAGAAGTTTATGCCTCGGAGGAGGGGCCTACGGGAAAGACCCCAAATCACCCAGTGGTGATTATTTCAAGGCCAACGAGTACAGGATCTGGAATACAACTGGCACCAAGGGTCATAATCCAAAAACCTGTAGCCTTTCCTTACAAGGATAGCAAAAAATGTTCCTTGGAATTACGACTGCAATGTGATGATCACGGGAGAGGAGAACCCGATAAATGCTTCAGAAGAGGGTAATGACGCAGGCTTCTATACGCGTAGTGGAAAACGTTACGACCTGGGAAATACAAAAAGGGAGCCTATAAAAGAAAAAGCCTTGGCGGTTGAATAAGATAAAACGAAGACGACCGGAATTGAACCGCATATTAACACACCGGTGACTGAAAATGAGGCTAGAGAATTCCTAAAATTCTTGAGGCATAGCGAGTATAGCGTGGTGGAACAATTGCATAAGCAACCCGCTCGCATCTCAGTGCTCGAGTTACTTCTAAGTTCAGAGATACATCGTAATGCGTTGGTAAAAGTGCTAAATGAGACTTATGTCGCTAAAGATATCTCAGTGAACAAATTGGATCGCCTGGTTAACAATATAAATACTGATAACTTCATCTTCTTCAACGATGATGAGATCCCGCCAAGTGGTATGGGATCTACCAAGGCCTTGCACATCACTGCCCGTTGCAAGGGGTGTATACTACCGGCGGTACTCGTGGACAATGGATCGGCCCTGAATGTTTTACCCCTGTCCACATTAAACAGGCTACCTGTGGATAGTTCTCACATGAAATCATGCCAAAATATAGTGAGAGCATTTGATGGCACTGAGAGAAAAGTGATTGGGAGAATCGAGATACCTCTATTGATTGGTCCAAATACATACGATGTGGACTTTTTGGTAATGGATATTAAACCATCTTACAATTGCCTATTGGGGACGCCTTGGATCCATTCTGCAGGAGCTGTACCATCGTCACTTCACCAAAAGTTAAAATTGGTGATAGAGGGTCGATTGGTGACTATAGGTGCAGAAGAAGACATCATTGCATCAGTCACCGATGATATGCCATACATAGAGGCTGATAGTGAAGCGATAGAATGTTTATTTCGATCATTGGAATTCGTAAATGCCACATTTGTCATCGAGATGAGCAAAATCCCAGAGCCTAAGATATCCAAAGCTACGTCAATGAGCTTACAACTAACGATGGGGAAGGGAGCATTGCCTGGAAGAGGATTGGGAAAATACCTCCAGGGAAGGGTCGGAGTACCGATCCTAGTTAACAAACAGGACCGTTATGGTTTGGGATATCAGCCTAATGCGAGGGAAAGGAGGAAGGAGATGGAGAAAAAGCAAGAAATGAGAAGAGCACATTTGGGCGGGATAGAAGCCAAGTGGGGACTGATAACCTTTCCTCTCATATCTAAGACTTTTGTTTCAGGGGGAATTGTCCACCCTGAAAAGAATGATGAGGTTACAGAAGGAAGGATTGAGATGTTGGACATCAATGCCATATCCGCGGAAGAAAGGGTGGAAAGGAATTTATCGGGCATTCGTCCTTACGAACCTGGAAGTGTTCTGAATAACTGGACTGCAGAAGAGATCCCTGTAACATTTAGAACTAATTCAGAGTAATATTCAGAACACTTGTTGCCCTAATCCTGGGGGTGATAAGAATCTTTTGTAAAAGGCACATGTCCAAAAGCTAATTTCAGTGAAAACTTATCATTCAGTTTCATCTTGAGCAAATATTCTTTCATTCTTTTCATCCCCTTTATAATCATACTATGCATACAAGTATTCTTAGATTCTTTTATTTGGGCCTCCATTTGTTCCAATAACAGGTCTTCAGATATCAACGAGATGAGCGACGCTGTTACTAATTCAGAGTCTCTATTTGAGCAAGACATGAGTATAGATGATCCTCAAGATTTTGAGGGTGACCAAGACAGCGTTTTATCTCCGGATTTGTTAAGAATGATGGAAGAAGAAGAAAAACAAATTCTACCCTATAAGGAATCAGTAGAAGTTGTGATCTTAGAAGAGGGCAGAGAGGTAAAAGTTGGCGCTTGCATTGCCAAGGAAACAAGGCGAGACCTTGTTGAGTTGCTTCAAGAGTTTAAAGATGTCTTCGCATGGTCCTACCAAGATATGCCAGGTTTAAGTACTGATATCGTGGTGCACCGATTGCCTATAAAGGAAGAATGCAAACCAGTCCAACAAAAGCTCCGAAGGATGAGGCCTGATGTCTTGCTAAAAATAAAGGAAGAAGTTAGGAAGCAATTTAATGCTGGTTTCTTACAGGTGGTCAAGTACTCAGAATGGGTAGCCAATATAGTCCCTGTTCCTAAGAAAGATGGGAAGGTGCGAATGTGTGTGGACTACAGAGACTTGAACAAAGCCAGCCCAAAAGATAATTTCCTACTGCCTCATATCGATACCTTGGTAGACAACACGGCCGGATACTCACTGTTCTCTTTCATGGATGGTTTCTCCGGGTACAACCAAATTAAGATGCTTTCTGAAGACAGGGAGAAGACCACATTCATAACGATGTGGGGGACGTTTTGTTATAAAGTGATGCCTTTTAGATTAAAAAATGCGGGAGCAACGTATCAGAGAGCCATGGTAGCATTATTCTATGATATGATGCATAAAGAGATAGAAGTTTATGTTGATGACATGATCGCAAAATCCAGAACAGAAAGGGAACACGTGCAAGTTCTGAGAAAACTGTTTCTGAGGTTAAGGAAGTTCCAGCTAAAACTTAACCCAGCCAAGTGTACTTTCGGGGCTACATCAGGAAAATTGCTAGGATTCTTAGTCAGTGAAAAGGGAATTGAAATTGACCCAGACAAAGTTAAGGCCATACAAGAATTACCTCCGCCAAGTACTCAAAAAGAAGTTCGGGGTTTCCTAGGAAGACTAAATTACATCGCTCGATTCATTTCACAATTAACTGAGAAATGTGACCCCATATTCCGTCTTCTTAGGAAACACAATCCAGGTGTATGGGATGAGGAGTGCCAGAAAACTTTCGAAAGAGTTAAACATTACTTGTCCAACGCCCCAATACTGATGCCACCTTGCCCTGACAAACCACTGATACTATACTTGGCAGTATTTGAGAATTCCATGGGGTGCGTGCTCGGCCAACATGATGAGTCAGGACGAAAAGAAAGAGCGATCTATTATCTCAGTAAGAAGTTCACTGAATACGAAACGAGATATTCGCCAATTGAAAATTTATGTTGCGCATTGGTTTGGACTACTCGGAGATTGAGACAATACATGTTGTACCATACGACTTGGTTAATCTCAAAGTTAGATTCTCTGAAATACATGATGGAGTCAACTGCTCTAAACGGAAAGATGGCCCGATGGCAAATTCTACTATCTGAATTTGACATAACCTATGTGAATCAAAAGGCTGTAAAAGGGAGCGCGATAGCAGATTTTCTAGCAAGTAGAGCCCTAGACGATTATGAGCCTTTGAACTTTGATTTCCCAAATGAGGATCTGATGAATGTGGCAACTACTGAAGCGAGCACACAAGAAGGCAATACTTGGAAATTAAATTTTGACGGAGCCTCAAATGCCATGGGCAACGGGATTGGGGCAGTCTTGGTATCTCCAAACGGTGATCATTATCCTTTCACCAGTAAACTAGATTTTGATTGCACAAATAACATGGCGGAATATGAAGCATGTATCATGGGAATCCGCGCGGCTATGGAACGCAAAATCAAGGTACTTGAGGTATATGGGGATTCGGCATTGGTAATTTATCAGCTCAAAAGCGAATGGGAAACAAGAGACCCTAAGTTGATTAGTTACCGAAGGATAGTCCTAGAATTGATTGAGGAGTTTGACGACATCACTTTTTGTTATCTCCCACGAGACGAGAATCAGATGGCCGACGCTTTAGCTACATTGGCTTCCATGATCAAAGTAAATAGACCAGAGGATGTGAAGCCTATCCAAATGAGCATTTATGATGCTCCAGCCCACTGTTGTAACATTGACGAGGAAGAAGAAAAGGACGACAACCCTTGGTATCAGGACATATTGCGATACGTGAAAAATTGTGAATACCCAAACCAAGCAACTGAGAATGACAAGAGAGTGTTGAGGAGGATGGCCAGTGGTTATGTCTTAGATGGAGAGATCCTGTACAAAAGAGGAAAAGATCAGGTGCTGTTAAGATGTGTGGACGCTGTGGAAGCCAAGCAGATCTTGGAAGAAGTCCATGATGGTATTTGTGGAACACACGCTAATGGTTTCACAATGGCCAGACAGATCATGAGATTTGGATATTATTAGTCTACCATGGAAGGAGACTGCATCAAATATGCTAAGAAGTGCCATAAATGCCAGATTTACGGAGACAAAATTCATGTGCCTCCATCACCTCTTCACGTCATGACTTCCCCATGGCCTTTCTCCATGTGGGGCATGGACGTCATTGGGCCGATATCGCCAAAGGCTTCAAACGGACATCGTTTCATTTTTGTAGTGATTGACTACTTTACTAAATGGGTAGAGGCTACTTCTTACGCCAACGTCACAAAGACAGCTGTCAGCAAGTTTTTAAAGAAGGAAATCATATGTCGGTGTGGAATACCTAAAAGGATCATATCAGACAACGCATTAAATTTGAATAATAGCACGATAGCAGAGGTTTGTAATCAATTCAAGATCAAGCACCACAACTCATCGCCATATCGTCCGAAGATGAATGGTGCGGTGGAGGCAGCCAATAAAAATATCAAGAAGATTGTGGGGAAAATGACTGAGACCTATAGAGATTGGCACGAGAAGTTGCCATTCGCCCTCTATGCTTATCGAACATCCGTCAGGACTTCTACCGGGGCAACACCATTCTCTTTGGTTTATGGAATAGAGGCAGTGCTACCAATTGAGGTTGAAATTCCCTCTCTCCGAGTTTTTTCAGAACTAAAGTTAGACGAAGCAGAATGGGTCCAAGCCCGATATGATAAGCTGAACTTGATTGAAGAAAGGAGGTTAAGAGCTATCCGTCATGGTCAAATGTACCAGAAACGAATGATGCGAGCTTACAATAAGAAAGTTCGTCCTAGAAACTTCCATGAAGGGGACTTGGTACTGAAGAAGATCCTTCCCATACAAAAAGACTTCAGAGGAAAGTGGATGCCAAACTGGGAGGGACCTTATGTAGTAAAAAAGGCCTTTTCAGGAGGGGCATTAATTTTAACTGGGATGGATGGCAAAAGCTTGCCCAATCCTGTGAATTCGAATTCAGTGAAGAGGTACTTTGCCTAAAAAAAAAAAAGGAGAGGCCAAGGCGAAAACCTGCAAAGGGCACCTTGAGACCAAAGGGGTTTTGGATTGAAAACCCAGGAATGGGCAATTCAAATTTTCGATCAAAGATGAGGCATAGAGTAGTTTTGTCTTCTCTGAATTAACAAGAAGGAGAGATGCTACATCTTGGGGCATCAACAAAGTCTTTTAGGACTTCTAAACACAGAGTTTGTGCAGAGAAGCTCATGCTGCGATATCTGGGGCACCTTTTTTTTATCTTATTTACATCTTAGCAAAATTTGCTATTTGTTCATTTAGAGCTCTGCTCTCAATAAATTCCATCTTATTCATTGTGATAATCTTTTTCATCTTATTCATCTCATATCTCAGCAAAATTTGCTATCTTGATTTGTTTGTTTAGAGATTTGCTCTCAACAAAATTTCATTTTGTCCATTTTGATAATCTTTCTCAAGCATTTTTCATTGAAATAACGATTAATGGACTGACAATACACATGCAGAAGGAGTTCTGCATATTACTCTGAAAGTTTCTAAATAATACGAGGACCTGAAACAGGACTATTGTTTAGAACTAACCAAACCTAAGGGTTGGAAACATTTGAGAAATGATAGTCTAAATAGCGTCTATTTCTTTAGGTTTTCTGTCAAAGGTACTGGCTGAACAAGAAGGCATCAGTGATGGAACCTTGATGAACAATGAGGAATGACAACCTAAGCATTAAAAATGGATCATTCTCATGACATTCTACAAATATCATTCATACACATCTAGTTAGGAGCATTTGATCCACTCTGATCATGTCATCCTAAACACTAGACGTAAATAGGTCCATAAAATTGATTTTATAGGTCAAAGGAACAGATCATATCTTCCTATATTGGTAGGAAGTGGATCAAAGATGCAGATCTTGTCTTCCCATATTGGTGGCGAAGTAGATCGCAGAAAGCAGATCTTGTCTTCATGTATTGGCGTGAAGTAGATCGAAGGTAGCAGATCCTATCTTTCTATATTGGTAGGAAGTGGATCAAAGATGCAGATCTTGTCTTCCCATATTGGTGGCGAAGTAGATCGCAGAAAACAGATCTTGTCTTCATGTATTGGCGTGAAGTAGATCGAAGATAGCAGGTCCTATCTTCCTATATTGGTAGGAAGTGGATCGAAGATGCAGATCTTGTCTTCCCATATTGGTGGCGAAGTAGATCACAGAAAGCAGATCTTATCTTCATGTATTGGCGTGAAGTAGATCGAAGATAGCAGGTCCTATCTTCCTATATTGGTAGGAAGTGGATCGAAGATGCAGATCTTGTCTTCCCATATTGGTGGCGAAGTAGATCACAGAAAGCAGATCTTGTCTTCATGTATTGGTGTGAAGTAGATCGAAGATAGCAGGTCCTATCTTCCTATATTGGTAGGAAGTGGATCGAAGATGCAGATCTTGTCTTACCATATTGATGGCGAAGTAGATCGAAGAAAGCAGATCTTGTCTTCATGTATTGGCGTGAAGTAGATCGAAGATAGCAGGTCCTATCTTCCTATATGGGTAGGAAGTGGATCGACGACGCAGATCTTGTCTTCATGTATTGGCGCGAAGTAGATCGAAGATAGCAGGTCCTATCTTCCTACATTGATAGGAAGTGGATCCAAGATGCAGATCTTGTCTTCCCATATTGATGGCGAATTAAATCGAAGAAAGCAGATCTTATTTTATATATTGATGTGAAATAGATCGAAGATAGCAGATCCTGCCTTCCTATATTGGTAGGAAGTAGATTGAAAAACAGACTCTATCTCCCTGCATTCAATAGTGGAATAGAGTAAAGATTACAGATCTTATTCCCCTAAGCAGTAGCGGAGTAGATCACATCCAGTCTTATCTCCCTAAGCAGTAGTGGAGCAGACTAAAAACACAAATCTCATCCCCATGGAGTTGTAACAAAGTAGATTGAAGCTACAAGGCGTATCTGAAGTTGCCGTGAATTGAATCTAAAGCTACAAGACGCAATGGACTGGAAGAAGATTATCTGAACTAGAAGAGCACCAATGAAGTCAAGACCCAGCAAGACCAGGCAAAATTGGCCTTTCATTATGTCTTTGCTCCATTCTCGTTACACGACAATGAGCAAAGAGGGGCAGCTGTACAGGCCAATTTTGGGCCATCCCCAAAACCCAATAACTAACCTACCCTAATCCAAAAACCCCTAACCATAAGCCCATTAAACAAAACAAGCCCAAACCAATACCAAAACCCTAGCCCAACTATTTCAAAATTTTTCAGCAATCAACCTTCAGCCGCAGCTCAGCCCCCAGGTGTGCTGCCGAACCTCTAGGCCAACCATTGGCCACCTTGCGCACTACCACCGTCGCACGCCCCACGCATGCCCCTCTCCTCCATGCGTCTGACACCCCTCAAAGCCTGCAAACAAGCAAGAAAAGGACACAAAAGACAAAACCATGTGCAAACAGCAAAGGAGATAGCAGAAACAATAGCGAAATCGGCTATAAGCCTTGGGAGGAACCCGATTGAAGGAGGGGGCGTGTTTTAAAAAGGGGGTTCTTCTTTTTTGATAAAAAAGATTTTGTAACACAGATATTAGAGATCGGAAACAAACATAAACAAAGGGTAGCAAGAAATCAAAAAAGGTTGATTTTCACTTTCGTTCTAAGATCTGAGTTCATTTATTTTGTTTTGTGTTTTTCTTTTTATATACGAAAATAGACAAAAGTAAAAGAAAAGAAATAAGTAAACCTCACCTGAAACCACGGACGCGTCGCCGGAGAACCTTCTCCATCGTGGCGATCGGGTTCGAAGGAGAGGGCCACGGGTTTCTCTCTTGGCTCCCAAAGGACGTCGAGGTGCTTGGCCTTCGAAGGGCTCCCAAGCGGGGTTTAAATACCCACGGTCGCGCGTCGCCGGGCACCAAAATAGCGGCGATACGGTGGACGGTGAGATAGCCCGATCGGCTGAAGCAAAGAGAGAGGGAGAGAAGGCAAAAGGCCTCAGTTTCTTTTAAAGAGAAACTGAAATGAAGAAAAGAAACTAACTTAAGGGCTAGAGGCAAACGGCGCCGTTTGGGAGTGGGGGTCCAGGTGCCAAAACGACACAGTTTTGGACCTCCCACACGCGACCCGCCCTACGCCCACGGAGGATCCGCGCATTTTGACCGAATGGTCTATTTGCGCATGGGATCCCTCTACTTTCTTGGCGCATTTCAATGTGTCCTCCCTTCCTTTTATTTCGAATTCGCCCCAAATTTGTGTTCCAAAATTCAATATAGTCCTTTTTTAATTAATCAACTTTATTTTTATTATTAATTCTATTATTGCTACTTATTATTATTGCCATTATTCTATTATTTCTTATATTTTATCATTATTGTTGTTACTATTTATATCACTGTTTTACATAATAGTTATAATCATTATTATTCTTTATTTGTTATTGTTGTTATTCTATTATTGTTATTATTGTTAATATTGGAGCTATTTTTGTCCTTATTATTTTATTGATATCATTGTTTTCTATGTCATTATTATTGTGTTATCATTAGTATCACCACTATGTCATCAAATCAATCAATTTTATATTAAATTTGTCATATTATATTATTTTATTTTCTTGTTTCTTATCTACATTATTATTACTATTATTATTGGCATTATTTTGAATATATCACATATTCTAAATCATTACCAATTTTAAAAATTTTGCATATATGTTATTTCTTCTGAATCATCATACGTAATATTCATTTTAAATTTTTATATGTATCTTTATACTCTAAATTATTATGTATATATATACGTACTCATACATACTTAAATATATTTTTCACATTTCATAATTCTTATATACTTACATATATTTATGCATATTTTACATCATATACATACTTATATATATTCTTTATATTCTTAAAAATGCTTTTTGTATATTTCACATATTTTATGATTCACATACATATACTTTATGTTATCACAATTTGTAAATATATATAAACACATATTTACATTTTTATTTTTATAATACTTACCGATTTTTTTTATATATGTATATGTTTATCTATGTTTTCATATTCTATAATTTATACGCATTTCTTATTTTATGGCTTAAAATTATACATGCATATACATTTATACATAATTGTATTTATTGTCATCATTGTTATTTGGTGTTTGTTTATTTATTCATGTACACTTGTGCTTTTTCTAAAATGTTAGTTCTATTTATTTATTTGTATGCTTTGTTTATGTAATCGCCTCGTCATTTCATTTTGCCTATTGTATTGTTGTTGCTCACTTTACTTTGCTCACCTTGTTGTATTCGTTATTGTTTTGTCAAGCATTGACACTCAACACCAAAAAGAAAATTTTTCTAAATAAGGCAATATTTCGCGTTTGGAAACTCGAGAAAACGTGCCCTAACGTGCTGGGTTTCGATTTCTCGTTTGACTAAATAGCCAAATATCCTCTCAAAGCTTCAAAGTATGGTTTCATTAAACTATAAGGTGATCTTGGTTTCGATGGTTTAGAGTATCGTGTCCTAACGTGCTGGATGTGATATTCCTTCGGAACAAGAGAATCTTATGTTTCAATTCACGATATCAGATTTTCTTTTAAGGATCGTATTTTTTAAAACTCTTCAAATTTTCAATTTTCGACACTAAGACACTAATTAATCAACTAGGTACCAATTTTGGGCGTATCGAGGGTGCTAATCCTTCCTCGTGCGTAACCGGCTCCCGAACTCATTTTTCTGAATTTCGTAGACCAAAATCGTTGTTTTAATAAAATTAAATCATTTATTAAAAACAACCACTTTTTGAGGTGACCCGATCACACCTCGTCAAAAAAGGATTGGTGGTGACTCCCGTTTTCATTCTTTTTTTAAATCCAAGTCGACCCCGTTTTCATCAAAAAAATGATGTCAACACTATACATTAGATCAAGGAGCTGTTCTGTCAAGAATTTCATCTATTTGTAGAGTAAAAAACTGACATGTATGACGGAACAATCAGCAAATTAGTGACATTGGCTTGCTATAAGAATATCATGCTAACATTCAGGGACTAATTTTTAACCGTAGAGATGGATGAAATTTAAAGTACATGAATTAATTTTGACCATTTTATGAGTAGAGGAGGCAAAATTAGTACTAATTTTACCCTTCGTACTAATCTGATATTGGAAAAATGGATTTACATTAAAAAAAATAGTGTGAATTATATGATAAAACACTTAAAAATGGATTTAATACATATCTTCAAAATTTTCAAATATATAATCATATTGAATCTCATACAATAAATGAAATCCAAACCCAAATCCAAATATTCAAATTTATTCGAAACAAAGATTACCTTGAATAACATCACCAAAATTAGCAAAAGCTTCACGAAGTTTCTGGTTTGTAGTTCTTCCGCTAAGACCTGCAAAAAAAAAAAGAAAAAAAAATCCCATCTTAAGAATAATGATTGGAATGCAAAGATAGTTTTTTGATTAATTAACATAGCAAAAAAGATTACCAGAGACAAAAAGGGTCGTTGAAGGTGGAATTTGTTCAGTAACCCGAGCTGCTTTAGCGGCAGATAAGGGCCGATCAAATAATGAAGAAGTTGTTGACAAAAATCGACGCAAATTTCCACTTCTCAAATCCATTTTTTCACTTTGCGAAAACCCAGATCGAAATGATTTGACCTTTGATATGCAAAAGAAAAGATAGTTTGTAGAAATTAAAATGAAAACCCTAAACCCTAAAAGGTTTTTAATTAGCTAAATTAAACTTCACCTCAATTATTAAATGGGTAAACTACTAAAATAGTCAATTTTATTTGTTTTAGGTTACATTTTAATTATGTTTGAAATGTTACGTTTTAGTTACTTACATTATCGCATTATAATATTTTAGTCAACGAGTCGTTGATTTCAAGAAAAATTAGTCCATAAGCTCTCCACTCTTGAAAAAATTAAATTGTTCAAAAAAATAAAAATATAGGGACTAGTTTTAGTAAATGAAAAATATAGAAAAACTATGTTAAAAGAAATAGAGAAGGAAAAAAGAGGGAGAACTAGAAGAGAATAGAAAATAAAGAAAAAAAAAGTTAAAAAATATAAAAGAAAAAATTTAAATTGCTCAAAATGAAAAAATATAGGGACCGATTGTATAAATTAACCTAAATTTTTTGTTTGAAATGATGATTTAACATACTATGTCAGCTTATTGTTACACCGTTAATGGAAAGTAATAGGTCAATGACTAAAATGTTACAACGCAATAACGTAAGTGACTAAAACATAATATTTCAAACATAAGTAACTAAAATGTAACCTGAGGCAAACAAAAATGACTATTTTGATAGTTTACTCTTATTTAAAAATTTACCTCAAAATCGAAGCAATGTCGTTTTAGTTCTTGATTCCTTTCTTGCTATGTTGTAAATTTATGAAAATTCGATGGGTAAATCACATGTATCTATGACATATTTTAACCATTCATTAACCATTAGATAAATGGTAAGCTACATTTGATGTCATTACACTATTAGTAAGTTTATGCTTTAATCACTCAACTTTAAAAGGTTACAAAAAAGTCATTAAACTATTTAAAAGTTTTTTATTTAAGTCACTATGTTGTTAAAATCGCTGCTATATATAACCTTCTCTCTTTGTATCGCCTGTACCAATTGAAAACTCTCTTTCCCTTTCTCTTCTACAGTTTAGTTTGTTTTTTTTTATAAAACAACTTTAAACGTCATGAATCAATAAACCAAAATTTAAATAACTTTCATTTTTTATATTTGACACTAACGATTAGATCAACTTAGATCTAATGTATGTACTATTTGTCGATGAGTATTGATCCAACGTACCAACCGCTGAATCAATAACTTAGAGCTCACTAGTTGGACTTAAAAAAAAACTTAATAACCTAGTGATTTAAATAAAAATATTCAAATAATTCAATGACTATTTTATAGCTCTTTGAAGTTGAATGACTAAAATGTAAACTTACCAATAGTTTAGTGACGTTAGGTAAAATTTACCAAAAGGAAAATACTACGGGATATATTAATTTCAAATTAAGGGAGCCGTAGATGAGAAGTGAATCCACGGTTCAAAAAACACACTACGTGAATCGATTCACTAACCATTAGATAAAAGAACACTCCTCTTACATTTCCCAACCAATAAAACCAAAAGCCACGGATCACCGATACTGCCGTTGGATAACATTCCAATCCAACGGTCAATATCCTTTCCGCCATTCATAACCCAAAAACACACAATCCAAGAAAACAAACCACCCTATTTAAATCCCATTTCATATCCTTCCCTCTCAAGCATTCAAGCAAAAAGAAAAAATCTCAATTCCCTCTAAAAAAAAAAGCTTCGATTTTTCAAAAATGTCAGGCCGTGGAAAAGGAGGCAAGGGATTAGGAAAAGGAGGAGCTAAGAGGCATCGGAAAGTTCTCCGAGATAACATTCAAGGCATCACTAAGCCGGCGATTCGTAGGTTAGCTCGTAGAGGCGGTGTGAAGAGGATCAGTGGCCTGATCTACGAGGAAACTCGTGGAGTTCTCAAGATCTTTCTGGAAAACGTTATACGCGATGCTGTTACCTATACGGAACACGCTAGGCGTAAAACTGTTACCGCTATGGATGTTGTTTATGCTCTCAAGAGACAAGGAAGGACTCTTTATGGTTTCGGTGGTTGATTTTGGGTTTTAGGGTCTTTTTTGTTGTAAATCTTTCGTTGCAACTGCTTGTTGTAGGTTTTTCTTTGTTTGGATTAATGTATTTTCGTTTCGATGAAAATTTCGCTCCGAAAGCTAATTGGGTTTATAAATATTTGACATTTGAAATTTTGAAATTTTAGTGTTCGTCCGAAATTATGGGTATACTCGATTATCTGCATTCCGATTTCTTCGAACAATCTGCTTATTGTCGTTAATGATGAATGTGGCAAATAAATTTATTAGCCTTTCCCACTAAAAATCTTTGTAGATTTGAACCGTAAGCAATTTAGTTCCCCAACCTTTTTTTTTTCAATTTGGTACTTAAAACTTTTTTATAGATTCAATTTGGTATCTAAATTTATTACTTGTTATATAAATTATGCAAAATATTGTGTTATAATTTTTGTTATGCTCTTAAATTGAAAGAGATTCATTATTTTCAATTAATAAAACAATTAATTAAACAAATAAAATTAAAAGTAATTGAAAATCTAAAATATAAAAAGTTAACATATCATTTGTCACTTGTATATCATACTTAGATTATTTTTGTTATCTCAGTGTAGTAGAATAATTTGTAAAATGTTTGACAGGTATAAATCGAAAAAAGAAAGAATAAGTACCAATTTAAGAAAAAGAGTTTAGTTCAGGTATTAAATTAGATTTCTTAAAAGTTTAAGACTTTAAGTATCAATTTAAGAAAAAGTGTCAACTTTAAGTCTAAATTAAGAAAATTTGTTAAGTTTAAGTACTAAATTGGACCTAAAAAATTTAGATATTAGATGTTATATTAAATCTAAAACTTAAATAGTTTTTTTGTCTGATCTTTTATAGTGATCATTAGATTGATTTAGGTTGAAAATAAAAATTTAATAACCCAATGATTTAAATAATTTTTTTTAAATAACTCAATAACTATTTTATAATTTTTTAAAATTAAATAATTAAAATATATATTTATAAATAATTTAGTGACATTAAATATAATTTACTTTTTCTTTTTTTTTTATTAAAATGTTGAAGTGGGCTAACTTTAGTGTCCTTCATTGTTGGAGTTGGGCCTTCTCCAACTTGGAAAAACTAAACCTTTGTTTTCCAACAAGAATTTGCAAACTTTTTGTTTCTTGATTTCTTAACAAATAAAGAAATGTCATTTTCAGATGGTTTGAAAGAGTTGAAGTTTATTGAATATTAAAAAAAATTATACATTTGTTGATATAATGTACTTAGTTGGAGGTAGTGTTGTCTATGGGTTGGGTCGGGCTAAGTAAAAATTTTAGGGCTGGACTTGAGCTTAAAATTTTGTCTAAACCTAATTCGAATAAAAAGGTTAAAATCTGAGTTTGACCCATCCTTATTAAATTTTTTTATATAGAAATAAAGTTAAAAATATAATATATCGAGTACACTAACAACATTAAAATAAATGTTTTCCAATAAATAGAAATTTAAAATAAAAATACCTAAATAACACTAAGATAGTACAAATTAGCAAGCAAATATATCTAAAGTAATAGTAAATAAAATAAGAGTTATATAATATCCAAACAATAACAACATAATAGCAAAATGATAGCAAAATAATGAAATAACAGTAAAAACCACCAGTAGCTTTTTTTTTCCTGCAAATTCAGGCCAGGCTCGGGTTAAAAAAAGCTTATTTGAGGCTTGACTCATTTAAAAAACTGGCCTTATTTTTTTTGCCAAAATCTATTTTCAGGTCTATATTTTTGCTCAATTTTTTTCGCTTTTTAGGTGGACTCGACCTGACCCATGAACAAATTGAATTGGAGGTGGGTGAGACTTTTTCTAGTTTAGTTGTTGAAGAAATTGTAGTTTAGTTGTTGAAGAAATTGAGTGTTGCAACGAAGAAAAAACGATCATCATATGTGAAAAATTGTCAATACCAATAGTTTCATCACATGCTTAATGAATTTTCAAAATCAAAACATTTGTCAACAAAATGGTAAAATAGTTCAACCAAACATTGCACCATATGAAATTGAATAGAAATTCGAATGCTAGTGTTTGGTTTGGTTTATATACAGTTTTATCAAATTCCATTCCATTTTGATTTAGTCCAAATTTTGATTCACAAAATAAACATCGATAATTATATGAATCAAATAATTTTTCTTAAAATTAAAATGATAAATCGAACTGAAAATACCATAAAAATATTTAAATTGAATTTAACCATAATCTTAATTGAAAAACTACAATGTCAATTGTTAAAATTACAGGCTAGCCTGATCCGAGATATAGATTTAAAATTTTGCCTCGTTGAATATTTTTCTCTCCCTTTTTTAGATGGTAAAGTTGTGTATTTATGTGATATGATTAATGTTCATTGATGTGATATCTTAGGTAAGTTTCATGCCAACATGTTCTCTACCCTAGTTTTAACATGTGTTTATACGATGGAGGTTGTAAAAGTCCATTTTTGCCCGGGCCCATACCAACAAAATAACCCAAATAATAAAACCCAAAACCTAAAATCAACCTAGCCCAACATCCAAGCCCAATCCCAAAACCCTAGACTCCCACTTGCCTCTTCCCATTCTCCCATGTTGTCTGCCACCAGCACCACTCCCACTCTCCCATGCTGTCTGCCACCACCATGCCTTTTGCCGCACCTGCAAACAAGCAAAGGAAAAGGACAAAAAAATGGAGCAATAAACATTAACAGAATATTGTATTTTTGGCTATAAAAAGCCACAAACAAAATCGGACCAGGGGAAAAAAAAAAGAGAAACAAAAAAAGGAGGGGGGGACTTTTGTAACAAAAAAAAGAGAAGATTCGGCTTTTGAAAAAATTGAAAGAAATAAAAAAGGGGGCTTTAGAAGGTGATTCACCTTGTTTTTTTCGTTTTCTTTATTTTCGTTCTATTTCGGTTTTTCTATAGTATTTCTTTCTCTTTTTTATTATCATTCAATCAACACACATATATATAAGATAAAAAAATAAAAGTAAAAAGGAGTTTACCTGTTTCCGGCGGCGGTGGAAAGAGGAAGAACCGAAAGGTCTCTTTCGATTTCGGCCCTTTTCGCCGGGATTTCGGCTTTTCTAACCCCAGATCTGGACTCTATTCGCAAAAAGGAGAAAAAGGGAGCTTTTTTTGGTTTTCCGGCCACCGCGAACGGCGGCGTCGTCGCCGGCGTCCGGCGACCGGTGCGATGGCCGATGGCCGGCAAAGGGGGCTCTTCCTCTCTTTTTACGGACACAAGAACAATAAAAACATGAACTTTGAATCGGAGAAGTAATTTTCGTTTCTTTATTTTTGTGTGTTTTTACATCTAGTTTGATTTCTTTTTATTTCTTTCTACTTACGAAAATAAAAACAAAAGAAATAAGGAGAGGAGAAACTCACCGGAGTTGGCCGTGACCGTGCCGCCGGGGTTTCTCTTCCATCGTCGGCCGTCGGTCTTGGTGGCGTGGTGGCACTCAAGGTGTTAAGAAACCCAAGTGTTGGGTGTTTGAAAAAATGGTGGTTTGAAAGAAGGCAGAGCCTTTTTCCTCTAGCAAATTCAAAAAGTGAAGGAATAAAAATATAAAACATTTTTGGTCTTTTTTTCAATCATGAACGGCGCATTAGTGGGGAATCTTGCACATGCTTGTCCTTAATGGGTAATTTATGCATTTAGTCCCTCCATCTTGCGTTGAAATGCAATCAAACCTTTTATTTTTTTTCGATTTGGGCCGCGAGTTTTGTTTCTGTTTCAATCAGGTCCTTTGACCATGTATGGTCCTTTGCGCTGAAACGTTGCACTCTAGGACTAGGGAATATTTCCCTTTTCAGTCCTTCCCTTTTCGCGCGCCTCACATTTTAATCCTTTACTCTATTTCATTTTTGATTTCAGCCCTGAGATTTCGTTTCCGTTTTGATTTAGTTCTATTATTATTATTATTATTATTATTATTATTATTACCTATTTGTTTATATTTATTTTATTTAAATTTTCGGCACATATATATACATATACATGCGTATATTTTTGTGATATACATACATTGTTTTTATAACATATATACTTATATAGTTTATATATTTTACATATGTACATATCTATATATCTATATATATATTTTCGTTTTCCTAAATATATACATATTTATATATAATCTTTATAGTTTAAAATATACTTTTTTTATAAATCCGTATATACACACATATTACTATTAATTTATATACATACATATCCTTTTATTTTATAAGTATATATATTTTTATATGCACGTACATACATATTTTTGTATATCTTAATTTACATAAATATATATATACATTTTCAATATATTTTTTAACATGTATCAAAATTAACGTATTTATTCGTATACATACGTATATTTTCATTATTTTTAAACTTTAATTTGTACATACATACTTTCTTTTATTTTCAACATATATATATACTTACTTTTATATGTATTTTATTATTTTCATATTCCATAGTTTTATACACCCATATATATGTACATATTTTTATATATACACATTTATCGTTTCTTTTTATATATTAAAATATACTTTATACATTTTGTTAATTTATATATATACATATTTTAGTTTATGTCTATATATATCTTTTTATATTTAATTGTATTTGTTACTTATTTATTTCATTTTCGTTATTATTTTGAATGAATGTTTTAATTTATTTGTTTATATATATTGTTATTTTATATGATTGTAGGTATGACTTCTATTTATTTTATATTGTTGCTATTGCTCGTATTATTTTTTATTTTTATGTGTATTATGATTTTACCACGTATAACAACAATGTAATTTGCTTTCACATTTTTTACTACGATTTTCGTGTTTTATTTTACTCGATATAACAAAATTTGTTTTAAAAATATTTCGTATTTAGAGTCGAAAGGATCGTACTCTAACTTACTGGGTTTCGATTTTCATAATAAATCTAAATACACGAATCTTTTCAAACTCAAGTTTTTAAACGATCTCGGGAATTAAGAAAAGATCGTGCCCTAACTTACTGGGCCTGATTTATTTCTAAAACCAAGATAATAAAATATCTTTTAAATAAGCATTTTTCATCCGCGTATCGGGAATTTGAGACATTGTGTCCTAACTTACTGGATATGATTCTCTTTCTCGAATAACGTGAAATATCCCCTTTTTCCTGAAAATTTTCAACGTTTTAATACAAGGATCGTATTTTTAAAATTCTTCAAGGTTCTCAATTTTTGACATTAAGACATTAAGTAATCAACTAGGTACCAATTTTGGACGTATCGAGGGTGCTAATCCTTCCTCGTGCGTAACCGACTCCCGAACCCGTTTTTCTGAATTTCGTGGGCCAAACTTGTTGTTTTAATAAAATCAAACCGTTTATTAAAAACAACCCCTCTTCGAGGTGATCCAATCGCACCTCATAAAAAAAAGAGGATTGGTGGCGACTCCCGTTTCTTTTTTTCAAAACCCAAGTCAACCCCATTTTCATCCTAAAAAATGGTGTCAACAGAGGTTTGCCTATGCAATGGCCTGTGAGCCCACATCATGCAATTTCATGTGTAGGTGTGAGTGCCTTATCTGCGAACCCATGATGTCAAGCGAGCTCGATGTGTGAACCGTGTAGAATCCGACTTGAACCCAATCGGGTTATGGGTCAGTAATAATAAGTATCATAACATGCCCAAACTCACATGTATTTGTAAATAACTAATTCAAGCCCATTTTAAACCCGTCAATATTAATTTAAAAAAAATAAATTTATATTAATTTTTTATTTTTTATTTATTAAAAAAATATATATACTACTATAGCTTTAATTTTTATATGTTATAAATTACATAATATAAAATATTAAAAATTTAAAAAAATAGATCAAAATTGATTTTTTGCTGAAACCCATTTTTCAAACATAATATTTTTATTCAAATCTTCTTAATTTTTTTTTAAAAATAATCTCATTATAAATTATCATCATATCTGCTCTTTTTTACTCAATACCTAGAACAATTCATAGCCCCTCCCCAACTCAATGCGCTTCAGTGCATTTGAATTCACGTCCTCCTGAATTAAGATTCAATTGACAAACCCAGTTATAATTAAAATCTCTAGGCGTAACGCATAGTTGATGAAGAAAGATGAAATTATGAAATGGGTTGGGATCAATGTACGAGGGAAAAAAAAAGTGGGAAACAAGATTATTAATAATGTCATTTACCTACTTAATGCTAAGCAATTATACGTATATAGAACAAAAGCAAAGACTTTGTGGTTAATATTAAAAAAAGGAAAAGAAGCTAATCTCTAGTAAGTAGTCATTGAAAACGTTTTGAAATTAAGAAAACATTGTAATAGAAACTAGAGTAAATGCTGTCAAAAGGTAGGCTCACATAAAATATTAATACTCCATAAATAGACCATAAGGAAGATATTCAAGCGATTCAAGAAATTGAAAAGGAGCAACATGGTTCATATGTGATCCGTAATATCAATGAACTTCTCTAATATGATTGGACAATTCGCTTAATACATGTTTTCAGAGAAGGCAACAAGATAACATATGGTTTGACAAAAATGACATTCTCAAGATCTTTGGGCAAATTTATATTCATACAATTCCCGAATAAAATTCTTCAATATCTGCGTTTGATGTAGTTTAAACTCATTTGACTAATTATTAAGCTTTTAATATAAAATTTGATTGGCATTAACAACATCAGATAATGTCCACAGAATCATCATATAATAATAAAATATTTTATTCAAATTTATAATTAAATATTATTTTCGAGTTTCATCCTTAAAAGACTTAAGTAAATGACGTGGGAATCTCTTTATTGTTCTAATGGCCACTACATAGATAATTAATTTGATCTTATAGATGAATACAATTTAATAATTAATTTTTCATTGGTAGTTTACAACAACAAATTAGAAGATTCATCTGTTTTTTTAGGATAAGAATATGAAGTCATTTTGTAACAAATCATTTACTTTTATTATTATTATTTTCTTCATATGAGATCAAATTTGGTGATGAGGTAATTTTTATTTAAACATTGAAGAGGGTTGACTATACTCCACCCCTTAATCAATATTTACAAGAAATCAAATAAACATCTTTATATAGACACAATATTTTATTATATTTAAGCAATATAGGATATAAATATTTATATAAATTTATAATCTCTTACCTTTTTATTCTGATGTGAGATTCATTCCCCCAAATAACATAAAATTTGAGACTAAATTTAATACCTAAAAACTAAAGACAAAAGCTAAACTTTGTACAATCATAAACACTACGAAAAGTGAATCCAGTGTGCTGGCCTCATAGCCAGGGTGTTCACTGCCTCAAGTGTAACTTGGGTAGAGGCGAATTTAGGGGGGTTGGCAGGGGCCCCGGCTCCCCTAAAATAGAAAATTGTTGTTTTGACCCTTTAGGAAATTTTAAAATTTTAAAATTATGAAAATTTAATTTAATTATTTAAAAATTATAAAGACTTAGACTATTAAAAATTAAAATTTCATTTCGGCCCTCCCTAAAAAAATTTTCTAGCTTCGCCCCTGGGCTTGAGTTTCAGTCGCGCTAGTCGTGTTGCTGTTAAAATGTTGCCCTTCTCTTATAATTCACCAAAAGAATAATAATAAACACTAAGAAGACATATTTTCCAACAAGTTAATGTTGATATTCAACATTTCCCTCAAATTTGAGTACGTTTAAGTATGTATTTTCCACTAATTTAAGAATTTGGAGTTTATGCGTAGTTTAAAAATTGTATTAAAAAATTCTTAAATTACTTATAATAAGTAAAATTATATTACTAAATCGAATAATTAAATTGTTAAAATATTGAATTATATAATATTATCAAACTCTATAAAACTAATTTAGTTTTACAGTAGTGAATTTTCTCTACTTTGCCCGTAATTTTTTTAAAAGAGTTTTTCATATAAAATCTATATGTTCTTATTTTTTATTTTTTTATTGTTTTGTGATCGTTCTACTGCTATTATCGACGTTTATTATAACAACTTTCGATAAAATTTGAACCTTAATGTTCAATAGACATTTTCAAATATGCCAGACTATTTTTTAAAATATTCTATTGGAAAGATCGTATCTATTAGGGCTGTTCATGAAAATTTCCCCATCAATTACATTCTTTGTTATAAATTTCGATAATTTTAAGCCAAAGAATAATACATTTGATTTTTATATATAATTAGATAAAAAGTATGATTAATTTTCATTAAGCCATTGCTTTTACACCATAGAGTCTACGTTGTAATGAAATGGACCTCAATCAATGGCTTTAATCCAAGGTTATTAGCTTTTGTTTTAACACTATGGACAAATTGTTGGATTAATTTTTGTCCAATTTCTGACCGTTTATATTCTGTCGGCCTCAAATTCGAAAAATTAATTAATAAGCACTATGAACGATGAAACATTAAACTTATAATTAATTGGATGATTCATGCACACGTTTTAAAGTACATTAATTAATGTTATTTCATAGGACCCCGTTCATATGTAGAAGAAATTACAGCGAAATTATCATACATTTTCAATGCAATCATTCATAATTAGATAAATTAGATGAAAATTACATAGACGACCAACAAATTGTTTACTCTATACCTATATTCGGATAATTGAATTTGAGTGTAATTACTCCTAATTATATATATGTGATATGTTTGGGTAAGTATTATAATTAGTAGATACTATTGAATTGAGCGTAATTAGAACATCTGAAGTACGCTTTTCAATTTTTAAGCAAAGTGTGAGAATTGGGGTAATTACAAATAATTGTTCTCAAATCCAATTACTTTGTTGTTCTAAATGTCGATAATGGTAATAAAAATGATCACAAAGTAATAAGAAAGAAAAATAAGAATAAGTAAATTTTATATGAAAAACTCTTATCAGGAAAAATCACGAGTAGAGAATGAAAAATTCACTTATATTGAAAAACAAATGATACAAGAAGAGTTCGACTATACCTATTTTGCCTCTCTATTTTATTTCTTCAACAAATATCGGGATTCAGGTCACACAAATCTAACATACCTTATGACTTTTCAAACATACGCTTTAAGTTTAAAAATTTAATTTAACAAAAATAGGATGTTAGAGTAATTAAATAAAATTAAATAGCTTAACATGTTATATATATATGATGATGACGATTTGATTTTTTGATATTTAATGATTTCTTTCTCAAGTATTATTGATTATTTTTTTATAATAATTAATATTATTTTTTAGAATTTAAAAGTACAATTCATACTATCAATATGGTATATGGAATTATGATGTGATTATATTCTGTCACCTAAATACGTCTAGAGAATTACGATTTATACAAACTAAACTCTTTTGAGACTCGTGATTATCCTTTCCAATAATTTCTTCTCCAAAATTCAAATATTTTATATACCATAAAATTCAACTCCTTTTCCCTTTCGTCTTAAATCACACTCGAAACCGAAATCTAACCCAACTAAAAAGTTCATCACTTAAAATGGATAGATGAATTATTGATCTAATCCCTGGATTCATGAAGTCAACTTTACAATTTAAAGAACTTTCATGATCTAAATGTAAAGAAAATGCAATAGGACCCCGCCCCCCCTCTCAAAAAAAATGTGGTCTAAACGAGGCCATGGAAGCACATGTAAATGCAAATACAATGGTCAAGAAAATGACACATAGAATTATGGGTAGAAAAATGAAAATGCCCCTCCCAATTTGAACGGTGTTCATTTTAGTTAGGAAAAGGTATCTTCCTGCCCTTTCTAGTCAATCTATATGAAGAAATTATAAGCAATTATTTGAAGTGTAATCATGGCTTTAGTTTTTGTGGAATTGAAGCTAGATGTGACTCTTAGAGGTTAAGTCAAGGGGCAGTAGTGCATTCCCCTCCCTCTAGGCTTTTCATTTAGGGTTAATTCGGTAAAAAGTTTTAGAGACTCGTACATTAAGAGTTAGATTGTATTTTATTTTGTTTACTCAAAAAATGGGTAAATTAATTTTTATATGTTAGATTAAAGAGCAAATCAGTCATTTTTGTTAAAAAATTCATCCATTTCTACTATAAAAATTCATCCATTTCTACTATTAAAAATTGACGTGGCTGACAAAATAACCAAACAATTACATGTGGTGTGTCACATGTACCTCATGCTAACATATAGGGACCAATTTTTAACAGTAAAAATTGATGAAATTTTTTTACAGAAGGACTGATTTGCTCTTTGATCTAACGTACAAGGATTAATTTGTCCATTTTTTTAGTAGAGGGGCAAAATAAAATCTGAGTCTTAGTACAAGGGCCTCTATGGTACTTTTACCGGTTAATTCCATCAAATAATTCTTATGATTCAAATTAGGCACTAAATGCAAGTTTTGATATGACGTAGAATATATTTAAAACATGTAGAACTAATTTTAAACACATTTACTCCTACCGCACGAACAACTTAGATTTGATATGTTAAAAAATAGTTTTTGTAAGTGCTGAGTTAATTGTTTGTTTAGTTAAGATTTAAGAAACAATTTAAAATTGAAATAACAAATAATAAACACAGGTGATTGTTTACGTAGATCGTATTCAATTCTACATCTAGAGAGCTTTTGTAGGGGGAAATTCACTATAATCTTCACAACACAAGAGATGATTTTAGAGCAACTAGACTCAAAAATGCTACAACCTCACTCGCATACAATTACAATGAAGAACTCTCTCCCCAATGTGATAGAGAATCAACTTATCTTCATTCTAATTTCCCGTTGTTGCTATGACATTTGTAACTTCATGTTTGACATGAATGCTGATGAGTCTTCAATCTTTATAACTGACATGCGATTTGAAATTTCTCATTTCTTATGATTATCATTTTTTTATTTTTTAAGGTATCTACAGGAGCGAGCTCAATAATTAATCATTTACATTTTATAGGCCTAAAAGAGGATAGATGCTGATCACGAGTTTTAAAACTGTTCCATACTCAAGGTGAGGATCGAATCCTCAACCACTAGTATGTGTTCAACTTTTTTTACTCGTCTCCTCCCCAAGTTGAAAAAAAGAAACAAAAACGAAAGCCAAAAAGCAAGCTTGTTAGTGTGTGTTAGCAAGAGATTTACGTGAACTAAAGATCTAGTCAAAAGACTCACGGATGAAAGGATACTTAGCACTAGCTTGCCTCACGTTTTCCTTCATCTTTTCATATAAATTATTAAATATGTTTAGTTTAAATATGGATACATTTTATATACTAAACATAGGTAATTGAATCTTGTTCATTCATCTTCAAATTGATTATGGATATAATTACAATGAAACAAATTTATTTATTTTCTAAAATCTCATTAACTATCCATAACCTCTCCTTAACCCATAAATAGGAGGATAATGAACTCAAACTCATGTATTTCTACATTGACAACAATGCTTATATGCCAATCGAGTTAAGACTCAATCAACAAAAAATTATTACTAATATAAAGGTTTGTTTTAGTTTTCAAGTAAAGTTTAAACATTTATTTAGATCTTAATTATTATAATTTTTTTTCTATAAATATATCCACAGTCGGTGCATGCCTATAGTATAATCACATTAATTTTTCCCTTTAAAAAACATGTGGTTGAAGCATTCTTTTTTTTTTTGGGGGGGGGGGGTTCATAGTCACTATAAAGTAAATTGATTGTCAACGAATCATGAGCTGCATTTGCCTAAGCATAATTTTGACTCACGGGCTTCTTGCCCTAAGATACCTTTCAAAATCATATGAAAGTATAGTTTTGTGGATAAATTTTGTTATTAGTTCCTGTATTTTGTATCTGTTGTGGTTTTTATTTAAATAGTAGAAGTTAAATTTAATTATTAGTTTATATTATGTAGACAGTTAAAGATTTAGTCTTTATTCTCTAATTAGAGTATTCTAGGTTTCTATACGTTTCAAAATTTGAAATTTCGGTCTTGATGCAAAAGATTTTCGTTAATCCATTAACTGAATCTTTAGTGAGTAATATGTGAAAATAATAAACTGACATGGCATTACGCATATGATAATATGTTTGTCGCATCAGATTTTGAAAATACCAAAATTCAACTGAATGGATTTAACAATTATCGTTTGGTGATGATTGAAATTTTAAATTTAAAAAGTATAAGGACTAAAAAGATCAAATTACAGTACATATACTAAATCCACAACTTTCACAAAATATAGAGACTAATAGCAGAATTTTTTTAAAATATTGATAAAAAAAAAACCTTTAAAAACAAGTAATTATATCATTTGTAAATGAAAGATGCTTTCTTTTGCTTGAAAAAGTTGGAGCAAACCAAGTTGCTTGCTTTATTTAAAAAAAAACATAAAATATTTTTTATTATTTAATATAAAAAAGTTGAATTCAATACCAATAACAAAAGATAAGGAAAAAGTGAAAATAAAAACATAAACTATACTTTACAACTCATGTATGTCTATACTTCTTTTTTTTTTTTTAACAATCTCATTATAGATTCTGATAATATCTAATCTTTCCCTAGAACTACTTATAACCGTCCTCAACCCATAAATAGGAAGATAATGCGCTTCAGCATACTCGAACTTATGTCCTCCTATAATGACAACTATGCCCATATTAGTCGAGTTAAGACTCAATTGGCTGAATCTTCGTATACTTTGTTGAGAAGAATAAGGTTTTATATTAAATTTATACTACTATGATAATTAAATTGGTGCAACTAATTAATTGAATATTAATTTAATTAAAAATATTTAAAAAATAAAAATAAAAAAATTTATTATAAGGGTATTTAAAAAAAATCAAATAGCTTAAACTACAAGTTTTTTTAAAAAAAACTCAAAATGGATGAATAGTTAAATCTGTTTGGTATATTACTTAAAATTAAATATAGAATATAATTA
The DNA here is from genome assembly GCF_007990345.1 of Gossypium hirsutum. Classification (NCBI taxonomy): domain Eukaryota; kingdom Viridiplantae; phylum Streptophyta; class Magnoliopsida; order Malvales; family Malvaceae; genus Gossypium; species Gossypium hirsutum. The sequence continues at coordinate 118,506,901 of NC_053424.1, read as the reverse complement.
AATTGTTTGATAAATGTAAATTTTAAATTATGAAAATTTCGTAAAATCAAAACAAAATTAAATTAATTGGAAATATTCTCCATTTATGTAATAAATAGCTCTTAATCTACTTATCATTTTCTATACATTTTTTATACAAAAATAAATAAAATCCTATCACGTGATTTTTATTCCGAACTATCAAACGTGAGTTTGATTTAATTTTTTCAACGATTTATCAAACAATGCCTTAGTTACCAATGAGATCTTAATTTAATGGTAGGAAGGGTTTGGGAACTTTATGATCTGAGGTCCAAATACCTCTTTATATGGGTTAAGTCTAGATTTATTCTTGTGAGTTAGTTTGAGATTTAATTAGTTGTTGAGTTAGTTATTCACTTCGGAGATTATAATGATTGATTATGATTGTAATCGTTCATATACTTACAAGTTTTAACTTTAAAAAAAACTTATAGCTTAATTATATATATTATATTTGCCAACTAAGCTCATCGTGTAATGATAAAAGACTTTTATTGAAACTAAGTTTCGGTTGACATTAAATCTTGAGTTTGATCCTTGAAAATCTCTACCCTGGTAAAAGTACCATGGGGGCCTATATACTGGGAGTTAGGCAGCATTTTGCCCCCTCAATAAATGGCTTAGATCAAAGAGAATATGAAGTACTCACAGGTTTGGTTATTCTGTCAGTCAAATTTTAAAAAAAAAAGACCAACTTACTCTTTAATCTGATATATAGAGACTAATTTTTCTTTTTTTTAATAGAGAAAGCAAAATACAAGGTCCTCCATGATATTTTTATCTCGCTACCCTTTAAGCCCTCCATATTTTTTATTTGTTTTGTAATATGTTTGTCAAACCCTCCACTATTAAAATAAACAAATACTTCCAAAAAAAGAATAAACTCTAGAAATGGGCATTTATTTTTAAAGAGCATTCACATTTTAAAATAAGGAAAAAAGAAGAAGAAGAAGAGAGATTTGGTATATGCATTTCTGTTTTTGTTACATTCACACATTTAAGACATTATATGTAAGAATCAAGTGTGTCAATTCCTAGAAGTCAATTAATTTCCTATAAATAAACTGTCTTAAAACTTAAAAGGTAATGCCCACTTTTGGTATTTTTTTGCCGATTAAATATTAATTCAATTAACATGAGTATTGTTGTTAATGTAAGAGGACGTGAATTCGAGTGCGTTAAAGTGCATTATTCTCCTATTTATGGGTTGGAGACAGGGGGCCGAAATTAAATTATCTATATATCTATAATTCTCTTATTTATGAGCAGGAGAAATAATCATCAATCTTGAATGTAGATAAAAAGAAATTAGAAGGAGCTAAAAGTAAATTATAAATATTTGGGGAGCATTAAAATAAATTTATTGTTTCTCGATAAAGCAAGAGGTGGCATTTGAAATAATAGAATAAAAAGGGAAAACGTGTAAACAAAGCCCCTTTCCACACGCCAAGGAAAAATTAACTGCAAACAGCAAGAAAAGCTGGCATTTAGTGCATCATTTTTGTAATAAAAAAATTTACAATAATAAATAATAAATTAAATTAATCATTTCATAGTATTATTAAATTAAATTAAAATAAATCTAAATATAATTCAAACGTAATTTATACATGATATAAGTTTAGTTTTTAAACAATCTTATTATAGGTTCTGATTATATTTGTTCTTTTCGATACAATGCTTAGAACTATTCATAGCCTCTCTTTAACCCATATATAAGAGGATAATACGCTTCAGCACACTCGAATTCACGTCCTTCTGCATTAACAATAATATCTATACTAATCGAGGTAAAACTCAATCGGCAACTTGTTATAATTTTTAGATTGTGATTTTTTTATGGTAAAATATTTTATTATTTAATGGTTAGTCAATTGGTAATAAGCGAGGAGTAGTGAGGAAAGTCCTAGTGATTGCAACATGTTTTGGTTTCATTACTAGAGATTTAAATTACTGATTAACTTCACCAAGACAACAAGAAGGGGAGACGTCTTGGATTAAAACTCAATTTGCTTGCAAAGTAAATGAATATGTCATTATTTTCTAATCAATCCTTTTACTCTTCAATGGATAGATGTTAAGTTAGAATAGAGCTAATATTTACCGATTTAATAATGATTGTCAGAGATTGTATAACTCGAATCTCGTCACTTGTTGAATAAATAAATACAGTGGCAAAATAAGGGGATCCGTATATAACTATTCTTCTTCTATTTGACTTTGATTAGAACAGAGTTTTTCAACATTAGTAAATTTATTTTCCTCTGCCCGTAATTTTTTCCCAAAAGGGTCTCTACGTAAAATCTATGTGTTCTTATTTTTCTTTTCTTATTGCTTTGCGATCGTTCTACCGCCATTATCGACGTTTATTATAGCAATGATATTGTTGGGAGGGGCAGTTATGAACTTTAAAAAAAAATTATGGATCATAAATCAAACCTAAAACATAAGTTAATTATAAAAGATATACATAATGTATTTATGAATAATTTAGGTTAGGGTTGTCTCAATTATTATTAATTTCACAATTGCGATAAATATTAAAATTATACATGAATTTTTATTTGATTCAATTTTTACAAATCACTCACAATATTATCGAATTAACATCATTTTACGTTGATATATTGCATATATAAACAATTATACTAATCAAATATGAAAATCGAAGTTAATGTATCAAATTGCACATCAAACTAAAGTTCATGTATCAAATATGAATATACAAATAATTAATTATTTAATGAGAAAAAAGCCAAACCCTTTTGCAATATTTCCTTTTTTCTATTGATCCACATGGCTTTATAGTGTGGCAAATAATTATTTAATCTTCATCAATGAAAATGAATGTTTTAACTTTTCATTATTTATATTTTAATCCTTACCATATTTATAAGAGTCAATGATTGTAACCTTTATCTATTATTTTTGTTTTTTTAAATTTATTTATTTATTACTTAGTTGGATGAAGATATAGAGGAAACATGAGATACATTACAAAATGATACTAATCTTCAACCTTACAAAATGTTGACTTAAATAAATAAGGTATATTGTATTTTTAGAAAGGAAATTTATATTCAAATTTCAGAGATAATGTTATCGTGAGGGGTTAATATGAAGCTCGAAAGGATTAATTTTCATTGACATTAAAACGAACACAAAAAATACTTTGATTTCAATGAAAAAGAATATCCACACTTTCAAAAAATTTTAACTTTACTTCATCTCAAAAATACTATATTTTTAACTACACCCAAGGTTACTAAAAATTACAAAATGGTCAATGAATTATTCAAAAGTTTTCATTTAAGTCAATGGGCTATAAAGATTTTTTTTAAAAAAATATGATTAGCGAGCTCCAAACGATGATCTGAAGGTCGATACAGTAAATTAGTATCCGTCGACGAGTAGGATATATCTTAGATCTAAGTCGATTTGATAGTTAGTGTTAGAGCGTTTGGTATTTGGTTCACAATTCGTAATGTTCAAAGTTGTTTTAAGAGAAGTGGGATGAAAACTTTTTATTGGTGTAAGTGGTGCGAGCAGAGAAGACCGTGCAACGACAATTTTAATAGTCCAATGACTTAAATGAAAGGTTTTAAATAGTTCAGTGACCATTTTATAATTTTTTAAAGTTAAATGATCAAAACATAAACTTACTAATTGAATCATGTTGATAAAAGTGCAATTGACGGCATCTTTTAAGCCCATGACATCCATCCCCTAGAAATTTGGACACAATTGACAATCAATTAACAATGCCACCTTATCATGCCACCACCTCCCTTTGTGCTTATAAATTCCCACCCTCCACTTCACATGTTCCACTAATTTTCTCAAATCTCTTCAAAAAGAAAAACCACCTCCCTTTTTTCTATTTGATGAACAAATTAGACCCAATTTAGAACTTGTTTTCATTCAAAACAAAATGGGTTTTAACATTACCTCCATTAAAACCTCATCAATGGAGCTTGGCAAGGTGATAATCCACTCAATTTTGCCTTCCCTTTGTTAATAGTTCAAACTACTTTGATCCTTGTTTTTAGTCGTTTCCTAGCTTTCCTTCTTAAACCCCTTCGTCAACCTAAAGTCATTGCTGAAATTGTTGTAAGTATATTTACTTTTAACCTTTAATTTTATCGATTTCGATTCGATTAAATCAGTTATGATCAATTATTCAATTTTATAAATAATTAAAATAGATTTAATCAATATTCGGAAGGAAACAAAAGAAGAATATAAAATTAATGTAATTGATTGAATCTATCAATGTTAAGTCGATAATTAGATTTGTTAAATCGATACATTTAATTAAATCGACGGAATTTGATTTTTTTATACAATGATTATTTTTATGTATAAGCCGAAATCTATTTACGAGAATAAACAGTAGAGCATATTTTCAGGGGGGAATTCTTCTTGGACCGTCAGCTTTTGGTCGAAACGAAGATTACATGCATCGGATATTTCCGTCATGGAGTATGCCGGTGCTTGAAACTGTAGCGAGCATTGGACTGCTTTTCTTCCTTTTCTTAGTAGGTCTGGAGCTCGATTTAACATCAATCCGTCGTAGTGGCCGTAAAGCGTTCGGTATAGCCTTCTGTGGCATATCATTACCCTTCATCTGCGGCTTTGGCGTAGCGTTTATCCTCCGGAAAACCGTTGACGGAGCCGATAAAGTCGGGTACGGTCAATTCATAGTTTTCATGGGAGTAGCACTTTCCATCACAGCTTTCCCAGTCCTAGCACGTATCTTAGCCGAACTCAAATTATTAACCACCCAAGTCGGTGAAATCGCCATGGCATCCGCCGCTTTCAACGACGTAGCCGCATGGATTTTACTAGCACTTGCCGTCGCTATAGCCGGAAACGGGTCGGGTCAACAAAAGAGCCCATTAATATCAATCTGGGTCCTTCTCTCCGGCATGGCTTTCGTCATTTTCATGATGGTACTAATCCGACCAGCCATGAAATGGGTCGCTCACCGTTGTTCACCGGAACGAGACATCATCGACGAAGCTTACATTTGTTTAACACTAGGTGGTGTAATGGTCTCCGGTTTCATCACTGACCTTATCGGAATCCATGCAATCTTTGGTGCTTTTATCTTTGGATTAACGATTCCTAAAGAAGGTGATTTTGCTGAGAAATTGATAGAAAGGATTGAAGATTTCGTAACGGGATTGCTTCTTCCACTTTATTTTGCTTCTAGTGGGTTGAAAACCGATGTGGCGAAAATCAGAGGTGGGGAAGCTTGGGGATTATTGGCACTGGTTGTAACCACGGCGTGCGCCGGTAAGATTATAGGAACGTTTGGGGTGGCGTTAATGTTCGGAATGGCTATCAGAGAATCGTTGGCGCTTGGGATTTTAATGAATACTAAAGGATTAGTTGAACTCATTGTTCTCAACATTGGCAAAGAGAAGAAGGTAAGTTCCTTTCTTTTTCTTTATCCAATTTTTTTCGAAAACTATTTTCTCCACACCATAAATAAAAAGATAATACATTTCATGCACTTAAATCCACCTATTCTTACATTAGTAACTCATGCCAATTGAGTTAAGTCTCACGAAATTTTGCATATATATAGTGTGGATTAATAGGTTTTTTTTGAATAATTTTATTATAGGTTCGGATCATATATACCCTTTTTGACATAATATCTAGAACTATCCATGTTCCCTCCCTCGTCTACTTTTTTTCCTTTCTTTTTCCCTTCGTTTCTCTATTTTTTTCTTTTGGGGTAATTTACATTCTAAGTCATCAAACTTAACATCAACTTTCATATAAGTTATAAACAGTTAATTTCATCAAATTGAATCACTAAACTTATTATCAACTTTCATGTAAATTACACAATTTTCAATTGATCAAATTATATCACCGAAAAGTTATTGTCAATAAATTAGATAATTTAAATAGTCTCTGTTAAGTAATTCTAATATAAATACTAACTTAGCACCCGCTTCTACGAGTTTATAAATATTTTTTTTTCATATTTGCACTTTATGCTCAGGGGTAAAAATATAATTTTTACGATAGTAAAAATGTAATTTCACTATTTTGATAGTCTATATTTTTATAATTTATAAAGAATTAAATCAAAATTTTATCATTTTTAAGGGGGTTAAAGTACAATTTTACCTTTACTAATTTAGAATTTTTTAAAAAAATTTAAAGGGTTTAGATAGAAAATTTTCTATTTTAGAGGCTGAAAAGGAAAAAAAATATTTTGTCAACAATCAAATCTAAAAGTTAATTCATATATATATGCTAAGTTAATTCTTTTTAGAATTATTTAATAGAAGTAGAATAAGTGATTTACTTTTTTAATAGCAGAAATTCAACCATGTAATTTAATAAAATTAAAAAGTTTATGACTTAAATGAAAGTTGTACTAAATCCAATCATCCTTATTTTATTAATAATAGAAGTTCAACTAAGTAATTTAACAAAATTAAAAGTTTATGGCCTAAATGGAAGTTGTGCTAAATCTAGTGATCCAAAACATAAGTTATCCTTTTCTTTCTCTTCCTTCCATCTCCGTGGGCAGTTTCCATTCACCTCAATAGTGGCTAGCATCTACTTCTTAATGGGCTTACAAAATACAGATGATTAGTTACTTAACTCACACCGGTAGACTCCTTGAGAAAAAAAAAACTAATATATGAGAGTCATGCCATTTTCTTAGGTGTCCATATATGTTATAGATTTTGATTGGATTTAATACTTAAAAATTGGGTAAATTACATCCAAGATTATTAAATTATTAGTAAGTTTACATTTTAATCATTGAATTTCAAAAAGTTACAAAATAGTCACTAAATTATTCAAAAGTTTTTATTTTAGTCATTATGTTATTAAAATTACTATTGTATAACATTCTCTATTTACACCACTTGCACCAATTAGAAGATCTCATTTCCCTTCTCTTTACAATTCAACTTTTTTATGAAATAACTTTGAACTTCATGAATCTGCGAACCAAAATCCAAATAGTTTTTTTCCTCTGATCTTCAACACTGACAATCAGATCGACTTGGATATTAGATATATTCTTTTATTCATTGATGGGTACTAATCCACCATACTGATCATCGAATCGTTGTTTGGAACTCACTAGTCAAGCATTCAATTAAAAAAAAGACCTTAACAACCCAGTAGCTTAAAAGAAAACTTTTGAATAGTTTTCTAACCATTTTGTTACTTTTTAAAATTGAATGACCAAAATGTAAACTTACTAATTATTTAGTGACCTTGAGTGTAGTTTACCATAAAAATTATATATATATATATATACTCATCAACCTATGCTTAGATACTATAAAGCCCTGAGTTGGTATATACCAATTCATTTGGAAAAGATGAAAATAACCTGGCTTTAAATAGAAAATATAGCCATCACCTTAAAACAGAAATTCAGGGTTTTGGGTGTTTACCTCATATCCACGTCGCGAAATTAAGTTGGATGAGTTAGGTGATAGTGGTGTCTCTAACCTATTGTGTTGTGTAGGTATCCATAAAAGTAGTTTCACTCACATGAAAGAGTAGCTATCTGTCAACCTTTTTGGTTAGTGAGCTGTTGGTGTATTGGCATCTATCAATAGTTAGCTTAATCTTTCATACTTCAATTCATGCTTAAATGGCAACATTTTAAAAATCATAAGAAATATCTAAATATATATATTAATATAATATGTTAGATACAATTTTTTATTTAGAAAAATGATAATCATTCAATATTGAAATTGCAGGTACTAAATGATGAAATCTTTGCTATATTAGTTCTCATGGCACTTTTCACTACCTTCATCACAACCCCAGCCGTTATGGCCATTTACAAACCGGCGAGAGGTTCATCCGTCCTCACTCACCGTAAACTCCGCGACTTAACCAACACCGACGAATTGAAAGACCAACTCCGAGTCCTAGCTTGTCTCCATGGTATTAGCAACGTACCTTCAATCATAAGTCTCATTGAATCAACCAGAAGCACAAAGAAATCCCAACTCAAGCTTTTCATCATGCACTTAGTTGAACTCACTGAACGTTCATCTTCAATCATAATGGTCCATCGGGCTAGAAAAAATGGGCTTCCTTTCATTAACAGGCTTAGAAGAGGAGATTGGCAAGACCGAGTTACTGGAGCTTTTCAAGCTTATAGTCAATTAGGTAGAGTCTCAGTTCGACCTAGTACGGCTATCTCGGCTTTGTCCACTATCCATGAAGATATTTGCCATGTAGCTGAGACTAAAAGGGTTACAATGATAATTTTACCTTTTCATAAACAATGGAGGGGACAAGGTGACTTACAAGTAATTGATAATGTTGGACATGGGTGGAGATTGGTTAACCAAAGGGTGTTAAAAAATGCACCATGTTCAGTGGCTATACTAGTGGACCGTGGGCTTGATAATGGTGCTCAAAGGGTTTGTATTCTGTTCTTTGGGGGGCCTGATGATAGAGAAGCTTTGGAATTAAGTGGTAGAATAGCTGAACACCCTGCTGTTAAAGTGAGTGTTGTGAGATTCATTGAAAAAGATGGGTTACAAAATGATGGTGTTGTTTTGAAGCCTTCAGCGAGCAAGTGTGCTGAAAAGAATTATACCTTCTCCACTGCCCATATCAACACTGAAAAAGAAAAGGTACCATAGAGTTCCTCTACTCGGGAATCAAATTACATTTTATTTTTTTATTAAAAAAACAGATAAATTAATTTCTTAAGTTAATCCTTTCTGTTGAAGGTTTCATCTATTTATACTGTTAAACTAGCGTAGTTGACGGAATAACCGGATGGTTACACGTAAAGGGCCATATGTACCACCTTATACTGACCTGCAGAGACTAGTTTTTAACAAGAGAAATGGATGAAATTTTTAATAGAACCAGTTTGCTCTTTTGATCTAACATAGACTAATTTTCTCATTTTTTTGAGTAAAATCAAAAGAAATTGATGGAATTTTTTAACAAAATGATTTGATTAGTTTTTAATAGTAAAAATAGATAAATTTTACAGTTAAAAACCAGTGCCCATTTCTTCTTGTCTAATTTAACAGCTAAAAACTAGTAATTTTATGGTAAATTTGCTCATTTTGAACAGTTTTTAACAATTTATTGGATTACAAGGACTAGTAATTTACTTTCACGATATTTTACCTCATCATAGATTTCATCCAATTTAATCATAAAAAAAAGTGAAGATTGAATTTATGTTTAAAATTACTAAATATACCCTTTTTTTTCCGTAACCAGGAATTAGATGATGCTGTAGTGGAAGAATTTAGAAGCAAGTGGGATGGAATGGTGCAGTATAAAGAGAAGACAAGTAGCAACATTGTTGAGGAAGTGCTGGGACTAGGACAAAGTGGGGATTTTGATCTTATAGTTGTCGGAAAAGGGCGGTTCCCATCACGAATGGTAGCGAAATTAGCCGACCGTCAAGCTGAGCATGCTGAATTAGGGCCGATAGGGGACTTGCTGGCATCGTCAAGTCACCGTGTTTCGTCATCGGTGTTGGTAATCCAACAACACGATACGGCACATGCGGAGGAAATGCCAGTGGCAAAGGTGGAACAAAATGAACATGATATGGTTAAGGGGGATGGGGATGCAGGCATGGGGGAGATATCAAAGGTTGTATAATTATACAAAGCAGTTAGGAATTGAAGTCGGTAGTTGATAAGAAGCATAAACAAAAACCTTGTTGCTAAATTATGATAGGTATTGATGGTATAATGATATGGGTATGAACAAGTAGAGCCTGTCCCATGGGGAAATGTCCTAGGTTAGTGCAAAGGAATATTTTAAATGCATTAAAAACTTGTTGATAGAAGTTATATAAGATTCCCAGAAATAAAACCATCTATGTTAAAATTTAATATTATTTTTATGATATTAATATACCAATAGAGGCCATGCTAGTAATAAATTACATTTTACCTGTCTTACTAAAATTAATTTATTTGTTAAAATTTTTTTACACATCACATACCACATTTAATAAATAATTTTTTAATAAAATAAAACCAATTTATATTTCATTTTTAATAAATAAATAAATAAAATACAATCTAACCCTTTATACAAAAACTTTCAAAAGGACCTCAATTAAAATGTTAATTGGGGGAATTTGTATATAAAAAAATCTCACAAAAATTCAACCATAATCAACTAAAAATAAATTTAATAAATTTTTTAAACAATCCACATCATTGTCAAATTACTAAAATGAAAGGATTAGATCAGATCACAAAGTTTAATATAGTTAGTGAGACCAAATAAAACAAAGCACACAACAAAAAGGATAAAAAATAATGATTAAGAACAAATGATACTAAGTTTCATGTCACAAATAATGTTTTCTCACACTCACAAGTCACAACCAGTTGGCTTTCCAATTGGACAATTAGCCCTTTCTGTCCACAGTTTTACAAATATGATAAAACTACTCTCAAACATGAAAGTTGCTCCAGATATATTACTTTGTAAAAATTTCAAAGATAGATACATAAAAAAAAGGGGTGAATTGCTAAAAGGTATATGAACTTCATGAAATTTAATATCATTCTAAATTACCTTTTTTGTGGGTACGATTCTGATAAATGTAGTTCAAGTTCACCAACCTGGCCACACATCAAAGTAGTCGCATTTATGCCTTGGAACTCAAACAAAACACCATCACATTGTGAAGACTAAATTAAATGAATCAATTCAGTCCCTATACTATTAAAAAATTTCAATTTAAGTCCAAACTGTAAAAATTAAGTACTGAATTTAAGTTATAAAATCTATTTAGTATATTACTTAAAATTAAATACGAAATGTAATTAGATTGTTTGATAAATTATAATTTTAAAAATATTTAAAGGTAAAATGTTCAAAGGATAATGTTAAAAGACTTAAAAAAATTGAAAAAATTCCACATCAAGTGATAAGTAGCTCTCTATCCATTTATTCTTTTCAACTCTTTTTTATTGAAAAATTCTATCAATTGTCTTTTAGTTTGGATTATCAAACATGCTTAAAAAACTAAAATCATTGAAAATATTTTCATTGATTTAATTTTTTCAGTGACTTATCAAACACGGCCTTACTGTATAAAACAATGTCTTTAAATTTCTTTTTTCAATTCCAAATAAAAGATTTCATATACAGAAACATAAAAACTTTAAAAACAGTAAATGGTATTTTTTAAACAATAAATGTCAACCCTATTCCAACTTGGCCTAATTTGATTCTTTAGGGACTAAATTGATCCATTCAATAGTGAAAGGACTAATTTAATCAGGTCCCAATAATAGAGAGACCTCTCAAGTACATTCACTATAATAAAACAATAAAATGTGAAGGGGAATTATGTAAGAAACTAACCTTAAAGAAAGCCTCCACCAGTCCATGCGGCATCTGATTTTCCATTGCGACCAACGGCATTTTTATCAGAAGCACCATTATAGAAACTATCATATCCATCATCCTTGGGGTCATCCCAACCAGCCCAACCATCATTGCTATGAGAAGCAGTCACTTTTGTAGTATGTTCCTTCCTATTGTCTTTTGTGTCCCAATCATCCCAAGAATTTGAGTTATAAGAATTATAATTTACGCCAGAGGAGGTTTGTCCACCAGAAGTAGAATTCCATCCCTTATTCTCCTGTTTAAACTCCTGATAATATCCATTCTTCTTGCTATCATTTCGTTGCCAGTTACCATCATTTTTCCAGTTCATGCCATCTTTAGTGTATTCCTCAACCTTCTGTGAAGCTATTGCCATGACTCCTTTCATGATGCCCCAAGTCTTCTGGCCAATTTCACTTGTCTTTGCAGTGACAACACCAACCGTTTCATTAACCCTGGCATCATAGCCACCCTCCTTAACCTGCAAATGAGGGTGCATCATATTCCTGCCTTGTGTATCTACTTCTAGAAACCGAAGCCCGTGTATATATAGCAACAAAAAGATCAAAACCATCAAGCTATAACCATAACATCAATAAGTTAGCCCAAAATTAACCCAGGTAATCCCAAAACAAGAGTCACAATATGACCCAATAGACCGTCAAAAATTCCAATCAGTAAAAGGAATTGATATTTTGTACTACCTCTGTATAAATTAAGATTTCAACAATAACTTCTCCACAATGATATCCAGGATACCTAATAATGACATAATCAATTTCATTCTTTTAATTAAGAAAGGATTCTCAATTTCATAAATCTAGCGAGCAAATCTTCCTTCACAATTTTTATCATTAAATATTTATATTTCTATATGCTATTTTATCTTTTTAATCTTATTTATGTTACATTTTAAAATGCAATTACTTCACCTTCTATCATAAAATTACAACCCAATAGATCTCTCTTTCAAAGATTCCAATATGTAAAAGAAATTGATATATTGTACCACTTTGGTACAACTTATCATTTAAACACTAACTTCTCCCATAATTATATCCAAGCTGCCTAATAACGTCATAGTTCAATCAATGTCATTCTTATTAATAATATTTTACAATTCTATATGTTATTTTATCTTTTTAATCTAGTTATGTTACTTTTTAAAATGCAATTATGCCTTTTGTTCAACTGATTTTTTTCTATATCTTATACCATAAAATTGTCACCAAAAAACCTAAAAAACATGTTATTTTGCAGCAGCTATATTCTATAATAGCAAAGCAATAAGAAATATGAATAATAAATAATATGAAAACAGAAGAAATATAAAGAAAAAATTATACAATTCTAATCAGTTCTTATATTTTTCCATGGAACTGTCATAATCTAGCAGCCTACTGGTTTAATAAATAAAGAATATTGCATTCCAGCTGTCCAGCAAGTTAAAGGAGCATCTTTGACCCTAACAGTGCCTTTGGAACTTCAATTTGCAGAAAAGGGTAAATTAATAAGAAACGAAAAATAGGTGAAACAGAGTGAAAGTTAACTTATCTTTAGTTTGGAAATTAAACAAGATACTACGAGAGCAATAAAGTGAAATTAAACATTTAAACTGTTGTTGACAAACTTTAACCCAATGATTGAGGGGCATAGTTGAAGTCAAAGAATTTAACTTGGAAGAGAAACTTGCAGCTACAATTTCCTCTTTTTTTCTTTTTTTTTTTCTCTCTTTTCTTTCTCTCCTAGTTTGGTTATAGAAACAAAAATAAATAAATAATTAAGGATTTTGATTATATTTACATATATTTTATTCAATATGGTACATTTTTTATACAAAACCTAAACTACCCATAAACTCCCTCACCCGTCAATCAACAAATAAAATGAGCAGATGTGCAAACCCACATTCTCCTTGTTAACAAAGAGGTTGCCAACTAAGCTAAGGCTCAATCGGCTATTCAATATAGTATAATAAACATTAGGTCCTATATACATCAAGTACTTTCACATACCATTCGGGGCCTAATGATGGAGCAAATAAGGATTTGATGGTTCATCATGCATCTTGTATAAAATCATATAGTCTAAAACAATTTATCAAATAACCGTATAAAGATAAACCATGTCAACACATCTAAAAGAAGCTTTAACATCCAAATATCAATAAAAAAGGATTCAACAACAGAGAATATCATCACTAGTCAATGTAAGACATCGACATGCAATACAATCACAATTAAAATTCACAAAAATACCTTGGAGGTGAACTCCTTCGTCCCTGCTTGGACAACATTTGCAGCGGATGCAGCTACCAGAGATAACCTCCCAATCCCCTGCACCAAACACAAATAAGCCAATAAGTAATTTTTATCACCAATTAAAGGGGGGGGGGGAGAACAACTCAACTAAGGAGAACAGCAAAAAGAAAGAAAAAATCTCTTAACCTGAGAAACAACAGAGAACACGTCACCCTGAGAATTATTATTAATCCTTTGGGTAGGCATGGGAGTCGATCCAAACCCAACATATTTCCCTCCTTGAGAAGGTGGTAAACCTTCAGGCCTGGATTCGTTCTCCGCCATTTTCCTCGCAAAAAAGCTCTCCTTATTGGCCGCCGAGGCTTCCAATTGAGATCTCGTGTACATATCCTCCGTGGACTTCGACCTCACCGGAGCACCTCCCGTTCTACCACCATTATGATAACTCCCTCCTCTAAAATCACTCGCCGATTGGTTCCTCTTAATATCACTACTAGACCTAAACGAATCATCATTATCCCAACTATCCCACCCTCCATTATCCCCTGCAAAATTACTTCCCCTAGCACTACCACCGCCACTACTCAACGGCGGCTTCCTAATACCACCACTACCACCTCCGTTGAGATTCTCTTTCACAACCGGTGGATCCCGCCACGGACGACCTTCAGCTAAAGCTTGAATCCGATCTCGATAAACACTCGCGGCATTAGTATTATACTTAGCAACAATATCCGTTTCTTTAGGGATCCCATACTGAGCCAAAAAGGCGTTAAGCCGTTCGTTGCCACCCGATTCCATTTTCTTGATCTGGATCTCAGACCACGAATCCATAGTAACAGATCGGACGAACGAGATGTGAACACCTAAACCACGGTGTTTACCGGAACACTCCAGACACATGAAGATCCCGTACGAAACCGATGCCCATTGAGGATTCTTTTGATTGCAATCGACGCAAGTCTTGTTACCCGGCTGCGATTGGAGATCACGTAATCGTCTCGATGCTGCCATTTTTTTATCCGATCTGAATCGGATTCGGTGCAAAAAATAGATCCGAAAAACAGTGAAACGGATCTTTAAAGAACAAAAGGAAACAAAAAAAAATCGAAGGCTAAAAAATCTGAGCGGAGGAGGAGATCACCGACACCGTCAAAACATATTTAGAGGAGGAGATATATGGTGGAGATGGCTGATTGAAATTTTGGAGTTTTATTTATTTATTTTACAGAGAAAGTGAAATTTACAGTGTTTTTTTTTTAACCAAACACGTGTTGTTCGTGTGAAAAAAATATGACTCGGTTTTTGTGAGTTGTGTGTGACTCGTTTTCTCACTTTGTGATGTAAAGTTAATGCTGGTGCTAATATTTTATTTATAGCACCAACTAGAGTTTTAATTGCTTTATATCTCTAATACATAATTAATTTAAAAAAATAAGTATAATTTGTTGATTGAGTTTTAGCTCGTTTGACATGACATGGTTGCCCTTGCAAAAGAACATAGGTTCAAGTGCGTTGAAGCGTATTATCTTCTTATTTGTAAGTTGGAGAAATAATATGAATAATTCTAAACATTGTGATAAAAAGAGCAAATTATGGTCGAGTCGAGCCAAGTAAAAATTTTAAGTGCTAAAACTTGAGTCTGACCCAACTTGCCTATATTTAAAATTTGTATATAAAAATAAATTTAAAAAATATAATACATCAATTTTACTAAAATAAGAGTAAGAAAAAAAGTAAAAAACAACAATATTTTTTTTTCTTTTTTTAAAATCTGGGTCTGGTCGGACTCAGGCAAAAAAAACTTACTTGAGGCCTAATCGGTTTAGAAAGTGGGTTATATTTGTTTGCCCAAGTCCATTTTTTGAACTTATATTTTTGTCCAAACCTTCTCACTTTTCGAATGCCCGACCCATGAGCAAGTCTAATTTTATCCTACCAGTTAAAATTAAGCAATAAACTCACGAGTAGTTTAAATGAACCTTTTGAAAAAACTTCTCAAAAACACTTTTCGTAAATACTCTGACTCAATGCTCAAGAGAGTTAACTCTTTAACCATTATTTTAAACTTCAATTATCACGTCCCATCCAATATAACTAAAAGCACGTCTTGTTGTCACCCTACATAGGTCTATGGTAACAAATCACTTGTCTTTAAACCTCTTTACAAAAATCTATAGTAGTATATCATGAAGGGGTGTAGCTAGGAGGCTGGCAAGAGCCTCGCTCCCTTAAAATGAAAAATATTTCATTTATGCCTTTTAAAAATTTAAAATTTTTGATTTAATAAAGATAAAATTGTACTTTGACCCCCTAAAAATAATAAAAACTTTATTTAATCCTTTAAAAATAATAAATGTAAACTATTAAAATGGTGAAATTATATTTTTTTACTATTGTGGAAATTACAATTTAAATTCGACTCCTCCTAAACAAATTCTCTGGCTTCTCCCCTGAGATCATGGCACCTCGAGACTAAGGCTAAGAGTACATAAGGCTCGAAGCTTGGAGCCAGAGGCAAGCTCTATCCCTTCTTCTCTCCTTTCTCTTCCGATCATTTCCTCTCATCTTCCTATCCCCTTTTTTAATCACCTTGAACGGTAGCTCTCCGTCTTGTAGCAAATAAAGTGAACCGAATTTCCTCATTATCATCTCCACCTTGCCCGATTAGCAAATCGATAATATATTTTTATTTATTTATTTATCAAAATAGATTATATTTTTAAAAAATGGAAATCAAATTATGATAAAAGAAAATGAAGTAATAGCATGTTTGAAGAAAAATATCGAGATTGGAAAAGATGAAAATATGAAAAATTAAAAAGTGGATTTAAGAAGAAAAGGTCTGAAAGAGAAGAATAATTTGAAAGTTGAATCATTCAAATTAATTTAAAAATAAATAAATAAATAGAGAGAGATAAAAAAAGAAAATTAAAGAAAGAAAAGCCGTAAATTTTGGCTTGAGTAAAGGAGAATATTTAATTACGGGTTGAATTAGTTGAATTAAAAATCGAAAATTTTATTAATTTAATTTTCATTTCAATTTTAATAATTATGATTACATTTTCTTTTTGTGGGATACTCAAAGAAATTGAATATAATAAAGTAACATTATAATTATTTTAAAAATTTATTGGTGTCGAGATTAAGCTTTAAATTTGTTCCTTAAAGGGTTAAATACATTCTCTAGGACTTAAACTTAATAATTGTTTTATACTGGGATTTGAATTTTTTTTATCCAAGTTAGTCCTCGTAACTTCTTATAAAACCCTAAAATTTATACCCCAATATGAAAACAATTGTTAAATTCAAAAACTACATTGGATAAATAAATTGTTTATACCCAATACGAGAGTAGTTACTAAGATCATACACCAAATAATGATTTAACTCTAACCCGCTAAAATTTTATCCAAATGGTCATACAAAACATTCATTTTGTTTTATATTGGGGTGAGGGTAGTAATATTTTTTTTATTTCTCAAAGCACCTATCGAAGCGAGCTTAGTGACTAATCATTTGCATTCTATAGACCTATTAAGAGGTAGATGCTCGTAACAAAAATTTACAAAAATGTTGGCTTTTGCTGCCTCTGGTAAATTTACAAGAATAAAAAACTAACATAACAAATGCCAAACATTAAGATTTTTTTTTGTTGATTGATTGCTAAACATTCTTCTTTACAAAAGGAAACCCAGTTTAGTCCAGAGCCCAAGCCTGTAATAAAAAAAATGAGCACCAGAAAAAGGAAAATTTACATAGTAGGTCCCTCTATTATAAGGATTGAATCAAATTAGTTTTTCTATTTTTGAATGAATCAATTAGTATTTGTACTATTAAAAAGAAGAAAAAAAATTCAACAGAGTTAACAATTATTGTTTAAAAAATAATGATGGATCTCGAGACTAAGTTTTGAAAGGCTTAACTAAAATTTTCAAAACTTTTAAAAGTTTGATGAGAATTATTTAAAAAAATTTTGAAGGTTCTAATTAAATTTTTTTAAAAATTTTGTGATATTAATGAGAATCACCAAAATTTTTTGGAGAATTTAATTAAAATTTTCAAAAAGAATTCAAAGGAATATTGAAAATTTCCAAACTTCTCTTAGCGACGACTATTGTCCGCCATAAAAAATATCATTTACTATTTAAACTATAAATGAAAAAAAAAATTTAGTCATTTTTTAAACTTTACAGTTTAGTCTTATTTTATTCTTTTAATAGTATAGTAGTGAGATTAATTAATATATAAATATAATTTTAAAGAATAACGTGAGTAGACCTAAAATAAGTTTTTGTTAATCATTTATAAATATGGACAGGAAAATTTTAAATTTATATTTGGGCTGAGTCAAAGCTTAGACAAGCATAAAGTGGGTTAATGTCATTGTTGAACGGGTCGGCTCCTTCAGGACAAGTCTTCGAAGTGTCACTCTCCAGGCAGCTGACCCATACCCCATAAAGGTACTATCCTTGTGCCTGATTTTGCCCCAAAAGATAGCACTTTGAAGACTTCTCCCAAATAAGTTGTATCCCCTCAACAATTATATTTAAGCTAGGCCTGAACCCAGATCTGACTCGTCCGATGGACACTTCTAACAATAACTAGTGACTGACCTGGATTTTGCCATCAGAGGAAGCAGCAAAAAGCATTCCACCATCCATGTCTGAAACCAGAGATGTAACCTTTGCATGTCCTTTGCTGTTCATTTTAATGGCACCAACTCTACTGATCCTTTCTTTTAACCAAACTTCAATCGTCCCAAGTTTTGTGGCTGTAAATATGAAGTCATTGTTCACAGCAATTCTTTGTATGTCGAATCCGGTCGGAAATGTTCCCATCACTTTCTTACTTGATCGACAAAACACCTTCATAACGACAATATTTTAAAATTTAGAGATCAATTTAAATTATATATTATAGTTTCGGGACATACGATGGAATTAACCCATGTGTGTGTAATGTAAATAATATAAAATATTACCTTTCCTGAAACTCCATCAACAGTAGAACCACCAGCATAGAGAAGATCATCATGTATGTTGAGAGAATTTACAGTTTGTTTCCCCAGCAATTTTCTTGTTCCTAAATGGAATGTGCTCAATGTAGAACTGGACAGGTCCAGCTCCTGATATACATATATATAAACATTAGGAAGATTTAACGGATTATATTATACAAACTCGGATGTAAGTATCAGATACAAATATGACCATCATCGAGCTAACCTCGGACTGAGAAGCTCGAGTTCAAGAATGATTGAAAATTCACTGCTCCAAAGTCGGCTTGAGCAACATTGAAAATTATGATAAAAATTCGAGCTCGACTCAAAATAAAATTAAACTATTCGAGCTTGACTTAATTAATCTTGTTTACACGGTTTACACACCCGAGCTTGAATTTAAGCTCAAACTCGAACTTGTTTCATGTACAAATTATTTAAATAATAAAGTATAGGATTTGAGTTTTAATGCATATATATTAAAAGTAAATTAGTTGGGGTGAATCCAAACATTTTGTCATGAGATCAAGATAAAATTGTAAAATTTTAGAAGCTAAATCTAAAACTTTGTTTTAAAAGGGCTTAAATTAAATTATTAATTTTTGGTAGACGCCAAAAATATATATAGCTAAAACCATTTAAATTGAATTATTAATTTTTGAAAAAACTAATTATTCTCTATAATAAGAAAACCAAGATGAAACTTGATTGGGTTTTAAATTAGAGTTGTCCATGGGTCGAGCCGAGCCCGCCCGTCCGAAAATTGGGAGAGTTTAGACAAAAATATAGGTTCGTTTTGAAAATGGGTCGAGTCTCGAGTAAAGTCTTTTGGCCCAGGTCTGGCCCGACCTGAATTTGCTATAAAAAAACTTGTTGATTTGCTCATTTTTTTTTCATGTTTTGCTGTTGTTTTCCCACTTTTTCTCACTGTTTTGCTATTATTTCATTATTATGTTACTACTATTTTGTTGTTAATATTTGGATATTGTATAACACTTGTTTTATTATTAATTTTGCTACTATTTTATAGTTATTTGTGTGTAGTGTTATTTAAGTATAAAGACTTTTTTAATTTATTTTCAATTTGTTGAGAAATATTTATTTTAATATTTTTAATTTATTTGATGTATTATATATTTTTAAAAAAATTAATACGAATGAGCCAAGCTTGAGCAAATTTTTAAGTCTATTTTTCGAGCCCAAATCTATCAATCAAGTTTAAAATTTTGTTAGGGCTCAGTCTGGCCCATGAACAACTCTATTCTAAACTATTCAAATGTACTTAAACTCAACGGTGAATGTACTTGCGAAGCCCCTATTTTATAGAGACTTAATCAAGTTAGTCCTTCTATTTTTAAATAGATCAATTTTCTATATTTAAAAAAAATCAAGGTGAAATTAAAATAGAGTTAACATTTATGGTATAAAAAAAATTTAAAGTTTTTATAATTTTATAAAGGAAATATTTTATTTAGAATTTAATTGTATATTGGAAAAGTGTACTAACCTGTATGTTGTACCCAGAGCAACCACAGTATATCTTATCTCCTGACATGGCTAAGCACTTTACATTTTTATTGAAATTTATATGCTTTGGAATCCCAGCCCAATTATAAACCTGCAAAAAAAGAAAACACCATCCTTTTGTGATTTTTTTTTTATAATTACAGGTGTCTTTATCAATTTTACGATATAAATCTAATTCCGACCTTAACTCCATTTCCTTGTGAAACAAAACAAGCAAATATTGCATTGGCTGTCAATTCATACACTGCCTCTTTCACATCATGTACTTGCATACACTGTATTTCTTCTGGTTTCAATGCCCATACCTACATATAGAAACCAAATTTAAGCTACACTTTATATATGAACAAAAAAAAAAATCGAATATCGAACCAAGCACGAGATCGTTTACCCGAATCGT
Source organism: Gossypium hirsutum (assembly GCF_007990345.1). Classification (NCBI taxonomy): domain Eukaryota; kingdom Viridiplantae; phylum Streptophyta; class Magnoliopsida; order Malvales; family Malvaceae; genus Gossypium; species Gossypium hirsutum. The sequence continues at coordinate 118,486,293 of NC_053424.1, read as the reverse complement.
TTTGTCCAACGAACCACTATATAATTTGTCACCTGAAGATGGTACATACAAACATGTAACACCTTTGATATGTTCATGTGCTTCTTGTACTAGCCTTAGCCCTCTTTTCCCAGCTTCCCAAACCTATCGGAAAACCGAATTTATCTTACGGTTATCACCTTATCGGACGAAATCGAGTTAATATCAAGTTAATGTAAGCATGTTAGGCTCAAACCTTTATGGTACCATCTGAATGACTGCTTATTAAACAACCTTTATGATATAACATGCATAGAACCTCGCCATTCGAGCTCGAGTCTGTTTGGCCGATATCGGTATAGCTCCATAATTCGGTCTACAAACCGAAAAATGTTACGGAAACAGTTGGTTATTTGATATGTTCATAGCATATATGGTAAAGGGTATGAAATTATGGACTTACTGCATTGACAGATGATAAATTCATTAAAGCTTTTAGTATATCAGTTGCCATAAATGAATTCCTCTTGAGCTTTCTCAAAGTTTTGTATATGCAATTAGCATATTTTCCCAGTTCTTCAATGGCAGCTATGAATATAATGGATTCAAAGTTAATGATGATTTGATATGGAAATGAAATAGGCTTATTGGTAAAATAAACCCTCGAACTTTTTCGAAAAAATCAATTATGCCCCTCCGAACCTTTTGCACATACTTGAGCTCTTGAACTAACAAAACTTCTAGAATGAATCTAGACAAATGGATGTCCAAATTCAAATGAACTGGACAACTGTTTGTCTGGATTCAAACAGTTTATGTCAGTTAAAGGGCCTATTTGACCTGTTTTGTTAGTTCTGGCGCTCATTTGGATGCAAAAAGTTCGGAAAAGCTTAATTTATTTTTTCAAAAAAGTTTGAGGGCTTATTTTACGAATAAGCCAATGAAATATGATATATCTAGTGCAATTGTAAATGTTACTTACTTGGATCATTAATGAAGGTTTTCAAAGCAAGGACTGCTAATATCTTTTCTTCTAAGTTCTTTGATGATTGAAGGACATTTATGAATTCGTCAAGCAACGATTCACGAGCGGCGTCTCGGACACCGGTATCCGGTAATATCGAAAGCATGTAAATCAACCATGTAGTGATCACAAGGCATGATTTAGCCATTTTTAATGAATTGCTTTTGAAACATTCTTCTAATGCTTTGAAAATACAACCTTTTTCATGGTTACATAGCACAAATGCTACTCTTTTCTCCCATGTACATATAGCTTTCTCTTCACTTTCCTGCAATTAACATATTATTATCATGAAATCGACTTGAAAGCGGGAAAAAGAAAGGTAAAAAGACCTCTTCAATCCTAATTTGTTGAGGTTAAATTTATTGAATTTTTTAGAATTAATATCAAAATGATAAAATATGTAAACATTGAAGGCTAAAGGTTAAAGTCTTTTTACCAAAAAGGAACCGATTTTCGCCATTATTGTTAAGTACTAACCATTGTTTCAGTCCAATTTTGAGTACCATTGTAAGGTTGATCGAAGCCTGCAATCTTGAGTAACCAAGCTTCAATATACGACTCGCCCGAAGAAGTAATACGACCCGGAAGTGATAACAACGCGTCGAGTACTATCGTTTGTTGATTCGGGAACTCCTTTTTTCGAAGTGATTCAATCAATGCCTCTATTGCTTCTTCCCTATAAATACTCATCTTTCGCGGTTCGACCTGAAAAAGTTCAAACATGGTATGTGAACGAATTTTTCGAGTTAAATTTCAAAGGTTTTTCGATGTTGATAACGAACCAGTAAGTCGAGCTGCAATAGAAGAGTAGCAATGGCAGGTTGATGTTCCATAGGAGCCATTTGAAGATACACAAGGAATGTATGCATGGTACTAAAAGCACCTTCAGTTTTAATCATTTCCAATATTTGATTGCAGAGTGTTCTTCTATTCAATTGAACCAGTTCCGAGAGAAACTCGATGCATATGCCTCGTATGGTGTCATTACTGGCGTGAAATAACTCGAGAACGTACGATAGTTCGGTTCCGGTCTCTATCAAGTACTTGCAACTTTTATCAACCTTCATACAACATAGTAGTATGGATATAATAGACCTCCTTGAATCCACCCTATGCATGCATTTCACTAGGGAAGGAATTGCATTACCCGAAACTATACTCAACGCGTTGAGTGATCGGCTATTTTCGTCTCCATTCATCAATATTTGTTCGAGTATTGCTATAGCGGCGTCCTTAGGCTCGATCATCAGTGGAAGATCATCGGATTCTTCAGTTTTACGGAGTATTATTTGTATAATGGAAGGGATGAGGTCGTAACACGAAAGCTGAGCGAATGTGGGTTGTAGTTGGTATATAAGTACTGCAGCTTCAGCTAGACCGTTTTTGAGCAAAGCGGCGAGACAATCGAAATCAGAATCTACACTTGTTAAAGTCTCTCCGATGTTTTCGTCACCAAAAATTAGTTCCGAAAGAATATAAATCGAGGCCCGGAGTACTTCTCGGTCAAAAGAAGCTGATAATATTTCCATAAAACCATTAACGATTGTCGGTTTCGATAAATACGAGTGTATTGCAGCATCACCTTTTGAATCCTTCCATAGTTTAGCAATTTCAAGAATTGCTGATTCACATTCTTGTAAATTATCTGAAGTACATAGACAAGATACAACCGGTTTTAATCCGTTGATGATCGTCTCGACCGTAGCTTGAGATATAACACTGGTCGGCGACGTGGCTACTGCAGCTCGTGTAAACCGTTTACCCCTTTGGTTTACGTAATCGCCGAAGCCCTTGTTCGATAACTCGGATGTTCGATTTGACGGGGACACCAATACAATTTCTTTCCCTAAGGGAGAGTTGAACCGAGTCCTTGGTGTTTCGGAATATGAAAATTCTTGAGCAAGATCAGGATGCTGTTCTTTCCATGATGTTATTAGCCTCTTCAAAACATAGTTTGTTTTAGGCAATGTGTTCGATGAAAGTGGTTGCCGAGTTATCGGACACGTTGTGCTCCCCCGGTTAAGCCATTCTTCGATCGCTTTTCGTTCGTATGTTTGTCCTGTTTCGAGTGTAACAGGGTCATTGAAAATCTGTCCTGTAATGGGACAAACGAAATCTTTTGGCGGTCTTGATTGTGATGTAAGCTTCTCAGATAAAGGAAGCGAAATGCAGCTATGACTACCTTCATCACTTTCGTTCTGATAACTGTAAAACCGAAACAAAATACGAAACATCACGAGAAAATTACTGATAAAAACCCATTAGTACAACAAGTTTGTTACCTATGTTCCAATGATCGAATGTTCACATGATCGTTACTCGTACTCGAAGGCCGACTGCGAATCTTCCTACAACTTTTGGTACGTTCTGAATTGTGAGCTACTATCGCTTCACCATCCGAATCCGCCGAGCTTATGCTATGATCAGTACTCTTGCGCGGTGAGATAGGCAAAGATATAGCATCACTTATATCTGCAATACGACACGATAAAAGGCGCAACAGCGATTTCGATTCCCTTTTAGAACTCACATCTGATCTCGGAGATGAATTCTTCGAGGAAGATGTTCTAGGTGAATCAACAGGAGAAAAAACCGACGGGGAACGAGTTTGGTTTGTAAGTTTCATCGGTTGTTCAACTATTGATCCGATCGCCTCATAATCAGAATCATCTTCATTCTCCTCAGGTACACCATCCTAAAAAGCAAAAAGATGACCAAAAACGTTCATTATCGATAGAAATATATTCGGATAGATTCAAGTTTCGGGTTCTTACTTGAGGATCCCATGCTGCAGAATCATCAATACTATGCGAAAAAACCGAAGAATTTAAGTTCACTCTGCTATAACCAAATGTACACATCAACATTATAAGAAACATGTTATAATTTACTAATAATTTTCAACAGTAATTAAAGCTAACCTGTTTACATCTCTTCCACCATGTTTCGATTTAAGAACCGGCGAAAATCCAGCACTTTTCGGCAATATAGGACCGAATTTGACATAATCCGGGATGGACCGACTCACCTCATGAAGCGGAGTCATTGGTGGCTCGGCAATCGGTAACATAGGAGCCATAACTTTCTTGTTAACACCCGAACCTGAATCAGAATTCATACAATCTTTATAATATTTAGCAAACAATCGTGTGTTTTCGTCTAATGATTCGCTATAAAGTTGTTCAAGTTTCTTCATCTTCTCGATTTGATCCGGCCGCATCGAAAAAACCAACGATTCATTGAAAAATTGATCTAAATCAGCAGTAAATGATAAATCATTTGAATCAGGTACTACTTCCATTATAAGTTTATGCCTAGCTTCAGCATACCACCCTGCAATTGAACTCATATGTGGTAAGAACAGATTTTTCCAAAGCTCGGGCGCAAAATCGATCCGAGAAAAAAAGGGTTCGACGATAAACATCTCGAGAACATAAATCACTGAGTTACGAACATCGTTACGAAGTTTCCATAAATACGAAAGATTCAAATAAGCCCATGCTGATAAATAAGAATTAGGCACACCAGCAGTTTTTTGATTTGAAACCAACATAGCACATACTTGTAGCATCTTTTCAGCATAATCTAATCTAGCATGTTTGGTTTCGATATTTGACGTATTAATAGCTTCTTCGAGTGCTTCGATACCCCAATCGAGATTCGCTAACACAGCTTGATCAGAATATCGGACTTCAACATCGTTCCCCGAGCTTCCGTCTTCGGCAGCTAATCTTTCGGCACACTGTTCTTTGTGTTGAATCCTTTGCTCTTTATCGATCAATCGATCTTGAATGAAACTTCCTACTGTCGTAATCAATGTTCTTACAAGATCTTTTTGGTCCATTGCAAACCTATAGTTTCCCGCCATGAAAGAACACAATGAAGAACAAGTTACCTTGTTGAACAAGTAATCATAAAAAGGTAGCTTCAATGGAATTATGAAGAAGAAGATTTATTTCATGAAATTTCAGGGATTATTACAAAAGGATATGAAGGCCGGTCATTGAATTATTACAAGGTGTTGTGTTAGCTGTGCCGGCTTTGGGTGTTCTTATTTTTGTTTTTATGTGATGATCAAAGCATTTGGTAGACCAAGGATTAATTTATTAACAAATCAAAGTTTAGTGTAAGCATATGCTTAAAAAAGGCCAAACTACACTACTACCCATCCAACTATTAGTAAATTTCTTTTTTGATCACCTAATTATGAAAAGTTACAAAATGATCATCCGACTATTCAATTTTGTCTTTTTTATCACCAGCTGGCTAACGTAAAAATGAAACCAGTAAAACACCCAAAAATCCAAGAGAATTGGGTGACTAAAAAAGACAAAATTGATTAGTTCCGTTACTATTTTGTAACTTTTCATTGTTTGATAACTTTTTTTTGTCACCAGTTGGCTAATGTAAAAATGGCAACACCCAAAAATCCAAGATAGTTGGGTGACTAAAAAAGACAATTGTATAATTGAGTAACTATTTTGTAACTTTTTATAGTTGGGTAACCACGACTATTCAATTTTGTCTTGTTGGCTAACGTAAAAATGAAAACAGTAAAACACCCAAAAATTCAAGATAGTTGGGTGACTAAAATAGATAAACATGAACAGTTGAGTTACTATTTTGTAACTTTTCATAATTCGATCACTTTTTCTGCCACCAGCTAGCTAACGTAAAAATAGAAACACTCAAAAATCTAAGGTAGTTGGGTGACTAAAAAACAAAATTAAATATTTGAGTAACCATTTTGTAACTTTTTATAGTTGGATGACCAAAAAAGAAATTTACTAATAGTTGGATGACTACAAATACAATTTACCCTTTTGGTTTTAAGTGCTGATCAAAGCATTTTGTAGACTGAGGATTAATTTATTAACAAATTATTGTTTAGTGTAAGCATATACTTAATTATTTTTTTATAAATCAATGTTTATTATAAGCATATACTAATTAATATACATGATTAGAAATTAAATATTTTAAATTCTTCAAGGGGCAGCTTTCATGTCACTTTCATATTTTTTTCCTTTGACTAGCTTTTGGAATAGTATGATTTTTTTTATACAACATTATTTCGATAATTTTTTGTCAATTTGGTTCTTATTTGTTTTATAAGTTAAATTTAACCGTTTATTTTTTAAAAAATAATTAAATCGGTTTTTTTAGCAAAAATACTAATTAAAACATTTATTTTCTTTAATGATATCGGTGTGACAACTTATGTAATAATTCATATGTGTTTTATGTTAACATAGCACTATTTATTTTATATGTCATGTCAATAAACATCACCATTGGTTTTTTTAATGTATTTCTCAGTTTCTTTATCTAATGAAAATTCACGATATGAGTTTAATTGTAAGTTTTACAACAATTATCTCTCTATCACAGTAGGTGTATAACAACCACCTTTTTATAACTGGCAAAATTTTGGCAGACAAATGGGATTGTCGTAGAGAGAATTAATTGTTAATTTCGACTCATTTTATCCAAAAAATTTATACATGTGATGCATTTTTATTGGATTTCGTGCATTTTTATGTAAAATAATATAAGTTGAAGTCCAATTTTGTAATTAAGCCTAATAATAAGATTAAAACTGAAATTAGACAATTCATTTTTAACACATAAATATTGAATTAAAAATATGACATTGTAAAAAAAAATAGAGAGAGAAAAAGTTAAAAAAATATGAGATGTCTCTGATTTTTTTAATTAATCTTTAATTCTTTTCATTTCACATTTTTAATGAGACTGAGTCAAGCCTAAATAGGACCACTATATATTAAAGTTTGGACTCAAGCAATTATTTATATAATAAAATTGTAATTTTATTTTTATTTAATGATAAATTTTATAACAAATTAATTTTAACAGTGATATAGATTTTAGGGTAATCCAATTTGAATATCGAATTCGACTTGTATATAGAAAAAAAACTATTTATTTTGGGAACAAAAGTTTAAGTTAAATCTTTTAATTTCAACCCGAAATTCTAATCTAATCTAACTGATTATTAAAAAAATAGAACCCATGCTTATTTAAATCGAAATGAAATGAACTCAAATCAATTAAAATTAAAAAATGGCAGGAACAAATAACTCAAAATGAATCTGACTTTATCAAAACCAAAATTTATTTGAACTCGTAATAATTCGATATGAAAAACTTCAACCTCAAACCCGAAAAGCACAAACCTCAAGTAGGATAGCAAAGAAATTTTAAATGGGCTGAAAATAATTTCCCACAAACCAAAGGCACCAATGATTTTACAACTAAATTGATTCTCATACAAGTTAGACTACCAATTCTCAATTTGATCGATTGCTATTTGATTAAATAAATTATTAAATTTTGAATTATTTAATTAAATTATTATTTTTTTAGAATAATAAAAAATTGGCTAAAGAGGTTTAAATTAAATATTTTTATTTTACTGAGGGGCTTAAACGAAATTTTCTTACCATGGAAAATATAAATAGTTAGATTATTTATTTCAAATATTATCCATTAATATAATATTTACAATAAATTATATTTTTTTAATTAATATATCATACTATTATATTTTTAATTATATTTAAATAATATATATCTATGAAATAATTTTTTAATTACTAATGTTTAAAATTTCTACGTATATTATTTTTTATTAAAATTTTTTATTACAACTTTTTTCCATTCATAATAATTAGTTATTTCATTACAACTGTATTCCATTCCATTAAATTGAAGTAGCTGTAAATATGCCGTATAACACCTCACAAAACAACTACATATGTTAGCTTTGAAGAGATAAGAGACGATACAAAGGCACTCTTAACACATAGGCTCCACAGATAATAAATCACACATACGATATACTTGAAAGTACATATGAATTTATAACTAATGTTAATAGAAAGCCTACGGCCAAACTTAGAAATTAGCATCGAAACTTATTCAAGTTTGCCGTAGAGAAAACAAAGCCTAATGATGAACATGGCTCTTGAAGATATTGAAACCGATATCAACCAATTTTGTTGTGTGACCCGAATCTCGTCACTTGTTAATGATTAGCTAGCCTACTCATTTATTGAACATTGTTATACTAGTTGGGCTTGAGCTTGAGCTTGTGTTCATTAATTTTGGGTCTAAGTTCATACATTTTGAGTATTACCAATGCTAGAGTTGTGTGACCCGAATCCTGTTTGATCTGACTCGAACCCCTAAGATACAGACCATGCCGCACAAGTTGAATTCGTATAAGACTATACTTCTTCTATTAGACATTGGTTATAACAGGGTTGTCTAATAACAATTTTCCATGTAAAATTTACGTTTATTTATTTTTATTTCTTATTACTCTACAATAATTCCTATTGTTGTCATTATCAAGGTTGATTATAATATATTGCTTGCAATTCTAGGCAGTGCCCTCCTAAGTAACATATATCATCTTGCTCGTCGTATAAATTTATTAAACAAATAAAATAAGGGTGAATTACATTAATAGTAACCTAACTAAGTTTCTTTTTATAACTTAACTATGAAAAATTATAAAATGATCATCTAATTGTTCGATTTTTTTAAAATCAAATTAAATCAACTACCTTGGATCAAACACTGTACTAAAAATTAAAAAAAATAAATAAATAAGCAAGACGATTCAATCGGAAGAAATTGCTGATCTAATTCGAAAATAAACAATTAATTTAAAACTTAAAAAAATAAAACAACTAAAACATGACGATCTTCTTTTTTCAGCTTGTTTGGGAACTCGGAAAATAGATGAGAAAATGTATTGAACAAAATTGTCCATTTCTCAATTAAAGGCACACAAATTCATAAAATACAAATTCATCAATTTTATCTTAGCAAGGCTGCCCATTTCTCAATTAATTCATAAAACTTTATAAATTTTATTATCTCGTATCATGCAAATAATAATGTTTTTTATATCTCTATTCCAAATAATAATGTTCTTTCTTTCTCTTTTTTGCTTTTATGTCTTTTCCATCGTTCTCCTCCCAGCACCATCACCGTTCAAGCGCCGACCCACCGCGGATAAAAGAAACCCAGAAAAGTGTCCACCATTTTGTTTGACGTTCAAAACACATTTTCCCCTTTAGCTTAATTTTCCTCCTCAAACCAAGATAAACTCTCTCCCTTGAAGCCATAGAGCTGCATCGCCGCTCGTTAGGGTCTACATCCAATGTCCTTTCACCTTTGATTTCAACGACGAAGCGCTTCTCTCTTGCTCCTCTCTCTTTTTTCCCTGAAACTCGACTGCTGAGAAGTGCCATCTTAAAAACCAAAAATGGGTTTTTTCACCTTTTTACTTTGAGTTGCTCGTTCTCTTTCTCCTTACTCATCTATTGGTTTTTTAGGTACTCTTTTGAATTAGGTGAGGGTATGTATCATTGGGCAGCCAACGACGATGAAGTTCAGTATAAAAAGCAACTAAGAGGAAAAGAGAAAAGAGAGAGTTTCGATCATCAAAGAAGACCGTATAAAAACCAGTAGGGGCGTGGATAACGATGGTGGCATCAGTTAGATCAAAAAAACTTGAGATACCAAATAGACATAGGTTTTTTTTTTTTTAAAGTAACTCCTTTGAAAAAAAATTTAAACAAAGAACCAACCGAACAATCGACAAAACAATCAAACAAGTCAAAAGCAAGAGAAAGATATTAGTTGACAGAAGATGATAAAGCATCATTATCAAACATTCAAAGTTGGCATCCAAATCCAATACTTAGCCCATCACCCAAAAAAACAACAGGCAAAAAGTAGCTAACACTTAACAATCACTCTCACTTCAAGACCAAGTCTCTTCACCAACAAATATCAACCAGCAAAAATATCTCGTACAAATAAATTTGCGATCAAATCCAGTGTAATAAATAATACCAAAAAAAAAAAATTTCAGTGACTCGTAAGCCATGAAAGCATACCCTTTTTAACACTCTGAAAGAAAACAAACGAGGGTCAATATTCAATGAAATTAAACCAAAAAAAAAAAAGAACTTGAAAATGAACTAAATGTGTTGTCTAACCCTCACAAACAGTTGCATATTAGCGCTGAAGGAGATAAAAGACTACAGAAAGGCACTCAAAGCATAGGTACTATAGATAACAAATCACATATACCCGAAACTACGGGTTTATCATCATCGAGACTGATAAAAGTCTTTATGGAAAAACTTGGAAATCGGTAATTGTCCAAGTTTTGCCATTTCGAAACCTATAAACATTTCACTTAAGTAAAAGACATACTGTAGGAAGGAAGGAAGCTTCCCCGTTGCAAAAGCCTAAAAGAACTGTATTCAGTTAGCACGGCTTTTGAAGACATCGAGACCCATCTCGGTTGGATCTGTTGCTTGCAATTCCACTTGGATTCCATCCAGTTCTCGCTTGAATCTGTCTTTGGAGCTAGCGTATATCATTTTGCTCCTGATCCTTGATGTATCGGGAGACCTTCATAGGACAACAACAATATGTAGTAAGTAATAAAAGGAAACAATGGAACACCACAATTAAGAAACTTTGCAGTACCATGCAATGAAAAAGATTCTGCTCTTTGGGACGTTCTCGGCCGTTAGAAAATCAAAATCGTACACAGCATAACGACATTCATCAGCGGGAAGACATTTAGTAAAATCCTCATAGCTCTCGGTTGGCTCACCAAGCTTCTCCACAATAACTTGCTTCTGCTTCTCCTCGATTTTGAAAACAATAAAGCGGTGGGTTCTTTTTGCCTTAAGTTCCAAGAACTTCAACTTGCAATCATCATGCACAGCCATTCCCGATGCAGCATTGGCCTGGGATATAAAATAATACCACATGAGAAAACAAATATCAAAAGCAGTCCCAATGTTTAATAACATCAATAGCACACAAAGGAACGATAAATGAAGAAAAAAAATCAACTATTCCAATACTCTATATCTCCATGATTTGATCCTAACAAAATGAACAATAAATAAAGAAAACAAAAGCCGCACTTAAATACCCTTTAAACTAGATTCTAACTTGATCTCTTTCAATGGCCCCCTATGCTGGTATAACATCATGTGTCAGCATCTTTAGGATGAAGCAGAGCTCACCTTACATTGCCTTTAGAACATCCTAAATCAGCTAGTTGAGCTTCACAATGGGGTGTGTTTATTGCTTACGATCATAAAATCATTATATTATGTTTGGATATATAAAATAAGATTTTCTTTGGCTTCAGTAAAAATAAGAAAATAATAATAACAACAAAAATACAAGGATCCAAAGTACAAGCGCAGACAGATTGAGATTAATATATTAAACAAGTTAAAAAAAAAAAGTCAGTGTCAAAGAAAAACAGCTAAAAATAGAGTATTCATAAAATAGAAACCGATACGTATTTAGATTAACAGCAAACTCAGTAGAATCAAGCAGCTAAATAGACTAGAGGCTAGAACAGTAATGATTCCATTTTCAGCACAAATTAATACATATAATTTCATAGAAATAAAATCAAATCATTAACTACACATTTAAAATCCTAAGATCCAGACACTGAAAAATTTCCGGGGATTTTCAAGCATCGATGCAGAGATCAATTAAACGATCAAACACAAAATTAAAAAAGAAAAATCAACAAAAAAAGAAGAGGATCTAGTTGGATTACTAAGAATTTACACAAAGATACCAGAGATATGATTTAATTCTAGGATAAACTATTAATTTAAAACTACAAAAAAAATCAACAGGAAAAGAGCCGATCCGGTCGAATTGCTAAGAAGTTACACAAAAAACCAGAGATATATGATTTAATTCTAGGATACACTATTAATTTAAAACGACAAAAAAATCAACAAGAAAAGAGACGATCCAGTCGAATTGCTAAGAAATTAGACAAAAATACCAGAACTACGATTCAATTAAAGGATAAACTATTAATTTTAAACTTAAAAGTAAGGATCCAGTCGGATTACTAAGAAATCACTCAAAAATATCAGAAAATCGACTAAATTCAAGAATAAACGAAAAAAAAAATATCCAATCGGATTGCTAAGAAATTACACTAAAAATCAGAAATAGGATTAAATTCAAGCTTAAACTATTAATTTAAAACTTAAAAATCAACAAAAAGAAAAAGACGATCCAGTCGGATTGCTAAGAAATTACACAAAAATATCAGAAATACAATCTAATTCAAGGATAAACTATTAATTTTAAACTTTTTTTTAAAAAAAAAAGGCAGCTGAAACATTACCATCTTTTTGGAGCTTTTTTGAAAACGGGGATAAGGATCGAGATCGACGGCGGTGGAAAAGGAGATGAGAAAATATAGAGAGAAAAAAAGGAAAGCTCTTCCGATGACGAGGGTTGAAAACGGTGGGGAGGGACAAAGGTCCTTTTATTTCGGTGAAAACTTGCCCCAGTTGAGTTGAGAATTGATAGGGTGTTTGTATTTGTACATTAGGTTATCGTACGAAACATTTCTTCACCTAATATTGTGTTGCCACGTCGTGCTCGGTTCTAGAGGGCACAGCTTTTGGTGTCGTGGTCATGATTAAGCCGCGCTGTATTTTATGGACTCGGCTAATAGATAACTTCACTCGTTGGCGGCTTCGTTTGACTCGGCTGAATTTTACAAATTCTAGTTTTTTAATATAATTTTAACTTTTTTAAAGGGTTAATATAGTTTTGACCCATGAACTTTGGTAAATAAATTCAATTCGGACCAAAATTTTCAGAAAATGTCAATGTTCGATGATTTGGTATGGTAATTTAGTATTGTATTACATTATCACTTTTTAAGTTAGATCTAATGAAGTGACATATTATCAAAGTACAGATCATCGAACTTTTATATTTTCTAAAAATTTATGAATTAAAATAGACTTAATTTTCAAGCTTAAGTACTAAAGTAGACTTAATTGCAAAATTCATAAATAATTTAATTAATTTTTACATTAAATTGATGTTACAAATTAACTCGATATCAACTCATAAATAATTTAATCATTTTTAAAATTTTAATATCCTATTTAATATGATATTAATGATTTCTAATTACAGTTAAACATTTTGACATGACAACAGAATGTTATATTGTGATGAGCCTAGCCGGGAAAGCAAGCGAAGCCCATTAGTTAAGAACATGACAAAGCATCATTATTAACATTCAAAGTTGGCATCCAAATCCAATACTTAGATTAAAAAAAATTCATTATAATTATTAAATTATTCAAAATAATTTATTTAACACATTAGGATATACATTTTTTTTTTCAAATTAATTTAAAATTTGATTCACAAATTCATTACAAAATATTTTATAAATCTGTTAAATTTTAATTTATAAATTCGTTACATCCAAAAATATTTTATAAAATAAATTAAACTAAAACAAAAAACAAAAAAGAGTTCATTTTCACTTGGTACTAACAATGAAAATAAAAAATGTCGTACAAGAGCAATTTTAACAACTCTTTGAATAATCTGATGATAATTTTATAACTTAAATAAAAATTTTTAAATAATTTAATGATATATTTTAACTTTTTGAAGCTAAATGAACAAAACAAAACATAAACAAGTCTGAATCAAGCAAAAAAATATCAACCAGCAAAAGATATTGTACAAATAAATTTGCAATCGAATCCAGTGTCATAAATAATGGCAAAAAGAATCAGTGACTCGAAAGACATAAAAGCATGCCCTTTTTAACACACTGAAACAAATAAACAAGGGTCAATATTCAAAGAAAATTAAAGAAAAAAAAAACTTGAAAACGAACTAAATGTGTTGTCTAACCCTCACAAACAGTTGCATTTAGCGTTGAAAGAGATTAAGACTACACAAAGGCACTCAATACATAGGTTCTATAGATAACAAATCACATATACCCGAAACTACGGGTTTATCATCATCAAGACTGATAAAAGTCTTATGGCATAACTCTGGAAATCCCGAGTTTGCCGTTTCGAAACCTATAAACATTTCACTTAAGTAAAGACATACTGTAGGAAGGAAGGAAGCTTCCCGGTTGCAAATGCCTAAAAGAACCGTATTCAGTTAGCACGGCTTTTGAACACATCGAGACCCATCTCAGTTGGATCTGTTGCTTGCAATTCCACCTGAATTCCATCCAGTTCTCGCTTGAATCTATCTTTGGAGCTGGCGTAAATCATCTTGCTCCTGATCCTTGACGTGTCGGGAGACCTTCAAAGGACGACAACAACATATAGTAAGTAATAAAAGGAAACAATGGAACACCACGATTAAGAAACTTTGCAGTACCATGCTATGAAAAAGATTCTGCTCTTCGGTACGTTCTCGGCCGTTAGAAAATCAAAATCGTACACAGCATATCGACATTCATCAGCGGGGAGACATTTAGTAAAATCCTCATAGCTTTCGGTTGGTTCACCAAGCTTCTCCACAATAACTTGCTTTTGCTTCTCCTCAATTTTGAAAACAATGAAGCGGTGGGTTCTTTTTGCCTTGAGCTCCAAGAACTTCAACTTGCAATCATCATGCACAGCCATTCCCGATGCAGCGTTGGCCTGGGAGTATAAAATCATCAAATGAGAAAACAAATATCCAAAGCAACCCCGATGTTTAATAACATCAATAGCACACAAATACAACATTATCAATTATAGTAGAAACGGCCAAAATGAAGGGGAAAAAATCAACTATTCCAATACTCTATATCTCCATGATTTGACCCTAACAAATTGAACAATAAATAAACGAAACAAAGCCGCACTTAAATACCCTTCACACTAGCTTCTAACTTGATCTCTTTCAGCTGCCCCTTATCTTCGTATGGGGTCACTTGTCAACAACATCTTAGGATAAATCAACTGGTTGTGGTTCGCAATGGGGCGACAATGTTTATTGTTTATGATCAGAAAATCATAATATTATGTTTGGATAGATAAAATAAGATTATTTTTTGGCTTCAGTAAAAGTTAAAAAAAAAAAAGCAAAAATACATGGATCCAAATAACAAGGGCAGACAGGTTAAGATCAATGTATTAAACAAGTGAGAAAGGTCAGTGTCAAAGAAAAACAGTTAAAAATAGAGTATTCATAAAATAGAAATTGACGCTATTAGATTAACAGCAAATTCAGTAGAATCAAGTAGCTAAAGAAACTAGAAACTAGATCATTGATGATTCCATTTTCAGCAGAAATTAGGTACATCTAATTTCATAGAAATAAAAACCAAATCATAAAAATTCCAAATAATCGAATCATTAACTGCAGATTTAAAGTTCTAAGATCTAGACACTTAAAAAAACAGTGATTGCATAAGAAAAAAAATCTGATTGCTAAAAAAATACTAGAAATACGATTAAATTCAAGAATAAACTATTAATTTAAAACTTTAAAATCACAACAGAAAAAAGTAAGGATCCAGTCCGATTGCTAAGAAATTACACAAAAATATTAGAAATACATTTTAATTCAAGAATAAACTATTAATTCAAAACTTGAAAGATCAACAAAAGAAAAGACGATCCAGTCGTATTTCTTAGAAATTCCACAAATATATTTAAAAATACGATTAAATTCAAGGATAAACTATTAATTTTAAACTTAAAAAAATCAACAAAAAAAGGAAGATCCAGTCTGGTTTTTATTTGTTCAATGACGATCCAGTCGAGTTGCTAAGAACTTACACAAAAATGTCAAAAATACGCGATTAAATTCAAGAATAACCTACTAATTTAAAACTTAAAAAATCAACAAAAAAAAGTAAGGATCCAATCGGATTACTAAAAAATTAAACAAAAATACCAGGAATACGAGTAAATTCAAGAACAAACTATCAATTTAAAACTTAAAAAAGACGATCCAGTCGGATTGCAAAAAAATTACACAAAAATATCAGAAATACGATTTAATTCAAGAACAAAACTATTACTTTTAAACTACAAACAAAAAAGGCAGCTGAAACATTACCATCTTTTTCGAGCTTGTTTGAAAACGAGGATAAGGATCGAGATCGACGGCGGTGGAAAAGGAGAGAAAAAAAAAAAGGAAGCTCTTCCGATGACGAGTGTTGAAAAATGGTGGGGAGGAGCAAAGGTCCTTTTATTTCGGTGAAAACTAGCCCCAGTTGAGTTGAGAATTAATATGGTGTTTGTATTTGTACATTAAGTTGTCGTACGAAACATTCCTTCGTCTAACCATGTGCTGCCACGTCATGTCCGGTTCATAGAGATAGAGGGCACGTTTGTGTTCGGGTTTTGTGTCGTGGTCATGATTAAGCCGCGCTGTATTTTATGGACTTGGCTAATAGACAGCTTCACTTGTTGGCGGCTTTGTTTGACTCGGCTGAATTTTACAAATTCTACTATTATCTTTTTTTTTAACAATCTTAATATAGGTTCAATAATATCTACTCTCTTTTTCGAACTCAAATCTTCCTACATTAGCAACAGCATATGTTGATTAAGTTAAGACTTAATCGGTCATCTAATTTGCACTTTTAAATCAGTAAGAAATATATTTTACAATGTAAAATATAATAAGCAAATATTAAATAAAATGTTATAATCTATTTTAAAAGTATCATAAATGCTTTCATAATAGGAATCAATTTGCATTTTACCCATTCTACTTTAGAAAAATACTAAATTAGTCCTTATATCTTAGATCAAACAGCAAACGGGTCCTTCTATTAAAAATTTTATCCATTTTTGTTGTTAAAAATTTGTCCTTATAGGTCAAAATGACATACACGTGGCATCCCACATGTTTAAATAATTATAGTGCATTTAATCTATTTTTTTATTTTAATATTGTACATGTTTCATGATTAAGTTTCAAATCATACATTTAACTATTTATTATATGTTATTTTTAAACTCACATTTATATTCTAAATTCATAATTTTCACGAGTATACACGTTTGATAGAATTTCTAATTCTATTATTAAATAATTTTGTTGTTGGTATTATTTAACTTATTTTATATTATATGTTATTCATATTTAACTACGCTTAAAACCTCTAATTGATCCTTAAAACCTCTAATTAAGTTATAATCACAAGTCATTGCAGAAATAATTAAAAGTTATTTTTTAGAAAATAAATTATATTATTATGAGATTTTTTATATTAATAAAAATTCACACTTACGTTATAGTTTTTAAAAGGGTTAAATTATTATTTGGGACTTGAACTTTAGGGTTGTCAAGAAAATATCAGGGACTAACCTAAAAAAAAAGTTTAGACCTCAATGTAAGAATAATTATCAAGTTCAATAACTAATTTAGACTCGAAGAAAAATTTATGGCCCAATGTGGGCAATGATGATTGCAAAAGCGGCAAGCAAACCTGTAAAAAAATGAAATATTGCATACCAATCTCTTTAAAAATTATTAAATTATAAATTTATATATAATAAAATTACAACTTTTTACCAAAATAAAATTATAAAATTAATATATGATGAAATTATAATTTAATTTTTCAAAAAATTTATAATTAAATTTCAAATTCTCCTAAAATATTTCTTAAATTCACACCTAAATGTGAAAGTAATTATGGAATTGAAACTCTAAAAAAAATAGTTTAATCTTTTTTAAAACATTAAATTTATCATTTTAATCAAAAATTCATTTGATTCTCGTATCAATATTTAATTAATATATTTTTACTTGGACGTGTCATAATATATTATTTTTTATAATATGTTATTATCATATTTGTTCGTTTTGATGCAATGTTTAAAATTATTCATAGTTCCTCCCCAACTCTTAAATAAGAGGAGAATGTGTTTTAACTCGAACCCACGTTCTCCTGCAGAGGTAGATACAAGGGGGGCTGGTAGAGGCCCTGACCCCCCTAAAATGAAAAATTTCTATTTAGAACCTTGAAATTTGTTTAAAATTTTAAATTAGTAAATGTAAAATTATACTTTAGCCCTCTCTAAAATTATAAAAATTCAATTTAATCCTTTAAAAATTATAAAGATATAAACTATAAAAAAATTAAAATTTCATTCAGCTCCACGAAAAATCTATTCTGACTTCGCCCCTATTCTTTGGTACTAACAATAATATCGATACCAATAAGATTAATACTCAATCCACGTATTATTTTTTATAATTTGGAGAAGATAACGATGTGTTATAATTTGAAAAGTATTTCGGGGGAATGGTTGAGCCAAGCCGGGGGTAAGGCTCGGCTATGTTAATAGAAATGAAGTGGAAAGCATGACCAAACACCTGGAATGGGTCCACATGCATTAAAAGATTCGCCACCCTCCACCTCCCCTTTCTCTGCGTCCATCTAACGCTACCCTTCCTTTTTCTTGTTTTTTTTTCTTTTTCTTCTATTTTTCATAATTGGACCCCCAGCATAGCCGCCCAACCACCTTTTCTTTCTTTTAAAAACTATATTTGATTAGATTTTTATTTCTTGAATTTTTGTTGGGTTTTAATTTCAACTAGAATTTTCAATGGATTCTTTTATTTAAAATATTCTACAACAATACGGATTAAATATTAATTCGATTGATATAGGTATTATTATTCATATAATAAGACGTAGATTTCAGTGTACTAAACCGCATTTTATTTTTGGGTTAGAAGGGACTATGCCTAATTTTAAGCATGGTATAAAAAAATAGATATAATCAGAACCTATAACGATATTTTAAAAAAAATATTCTACAACAATATCTAAAATTTGATTTTTTTTATGAAACTGAGTGTTAATATTTAAATTTAACCCTAAATCTTTTGAAAATGAATTACCATAAAAAAAGAATAAAAATGTTAAATTTTTAAACATAACAGCTCTTATAGCAATCAACATGCAATTCATATCAATTTTAAATTTTTTTCAACTTTTTACAATTTCTTTTTATGTTTTTATAATTTTTAAATTATTTGTTGATCATATGAGACAAATAATACAATGTCAAAATGGAGTGCATGTGAATTATCACACATATTGTCATATCGGATCGTTAAAAAATTAAATGTTTTAGTGAATATTTTTATTAAAGAAAAAAAAATTGACTCTTTTATGAATGTTATGGGCAAATTTAGCTAAAAATAAGCCAATTTGATATAGGAAATATAAACATTGAAGGCTAAATTTATCATTATGCATTTTTTGTTTTATAAAACTCGTAACAGAATGTGTAATCCAATCATTTGTTGTTGATTATATGATACTGTTATGATCTTTATGTTGGAAAAAATATGGACATCGCATATATAATAATAATTACGTGTTATTATTTACTATTATAAAAAGGTTAGTTTAAATTAAAAATGATCTAATTTGGTTAAAGCTTATTAAGCTTCAATTATTAAATGAAGTATGGGCCAAATATATGTAGATTTCAGTGTAACAAGTCACATTAATGTGTCTACGCAAAATTGTTCATAACTATAGAAAACCTAACGATGGTGAAAGATACATCTATATAGGTAACAGTAATTCGGTACAGGTTGAAGCAATAGGGACTTTTAGATTATTATTATTATTATTATTATTATTATTATTATTATTATTATTATTATTATTATTAATGACTGAATTTTATTTGGATTTGAATGAGATTTTTGTTGTACCGTCTTTTAGACATAACTTGATTTTCATTTTAGCATTAGACAAATTCAATTTTTTTTTTGTTTATCTGGAAATGGAAAATTTAGTCTCGTTCATAATTCAAGTTTGATTGGTTCTGGTTCTTTTTAAGGTTATGATAATCTATATTTGCTTTATACTATTTCATGTTGGTAATTGGTTTAATTGTCATTTTGGACATTTGGCTAATTGCAATCTAAGTTTTAAAGTGTTTGACCAATTAAAAACCTATAACAATAACTTTTACAATTTAGTCCTTATACCTAAATTAAACAATTAATAAACAAAATTGATGGGTCAAACTTTAATATTCTTTTATACCATCTTAGTAAATATTTATATATAATATTTACAAACTCGATTTACAAAGATGGGGTTCCGAAATCGCATTTTTCGACACCACTAAAATCGAGCTATTACATTTTTAGATCACATTGCATGTAATTTCTATGCTACACATCCATATTTGATCTATGTCATTTGGTTGTGTTAATATACCCAATAAATGATGGATTTAGTCATGATATATGTAATGAAAGTCGCATTGGTTCCATGTTGACATAATTAATGGACGAGATTTTTTGGAATACCTTTTGGATATGATAGCAAAGTTTTGAGGTCATAAGGTTATATAATGACATCTAATTATAGGGTAATTAGTGTATATATATATCTGTGTGTGTGGTTCAAGTGGGAGATTGTTGAAAAATATGGACACCGCATATATATAATAAGAATAATTACATGTTATTATTTACTATCATAAAAAGGTTAACCCAAATTAAAAATGATCTAATTTAGTTAAGGCTTATTGAGCTTCCGTTATTAAATAAAATATGAGCCAAATATGTGTATATACCCTACTAACTGTTTTCTAACTGATAACGGGCTAATTAGAAATTAAGATTAATGTGCAAAAATTATATATTAGGATTATGATCCCCAAATTACATATATGTAACTTTTCTAACATCCCATATCGAGAAAAGAGAGAGCCACATTCTCTAAATTATTTGTGTGTTAATTTAGAAGATCAAAATAACAAGACTCGAAGATTTTAAGATATCAATAAATTCAAGTACATTTCTGCAACTAACTTTGTTTTTGATGATCTTATATAAGACCCCCGCGAATCTTATACATAATTCTAAGTTTAACGTGATATAACATGACCTCGATACTCATGCCTCTTCACCTTCATACGTAATCCTAAGCCCCAAAAATTTTATTCTAAGAAATTCTTCAAAAATCCTTTTATCTAAAAATCTACAAACCCAAAATCTATTATCGTGTAAGATGTTATATAAAAACATGTTATATCAAAGCTAAAATAACCAACCAAATCAATAAAATTGGATTCAAATAATTAATTATATGTATTTGAGGATTAAATTGATAGAATTTATAAATATAAATGGTTAAATTTATTGAGTTATTTAAAATTAGGATCAAATTAATAAAATATGTATGTATTGAGGACTAAATGTGTTATTATACCAATTAAAAAAAGATCACACCATCATTCTCGTTAATTATTTAACAGAGAGTGACAAAAATAAAAACAATCTAAAACATTAATGAAAAAAATTGAAATCAAGCTAATAGTCAGATGACTAATGGTATAATTTACCCTTAATTTCTTTTCTCAAAATATCTATTGAGCCCAATAACTAATGTTCCTCATTTTTCAGGCCCGTAAAGAGATAGATGCAAGCCACAAGTTTTAAAGCAACTATTGGTTAAAGCAAAAAAAACTCTTACTATCTCATCTAATTCACGTGATTTAAAATTTTTAAAATACTACATTTTTTTTCAAAACCCAAATTTACCCAACCGTTATATAAAATACAAAAAAGGCAAGTAATTAATTACAATAAGTTTTTTTAAAATTTAGTTACAATAAAATTGGAACAAATTATCATAAATTTCATGCCATATATAATATGCAAAAAAACAATATATTATAATTCAGAAATAAAGTTGCTATGACTTGTCACCTTTATTTACCTTATTTATTTTAGTAAATCCTAGTTGTCCATTAATTTTTTATTTTTCTTAATATGGTATGTAATTATTACTATGTAACTTCAAAAACATTATTTATTTATAAATGAGATTTTTATAATTCAACTAATAATTACATACCATGTTAAGAAATATAAATATTTGAGAAATTATTGAGTAATTTTTAAAATTTGTGGCCAACATTTACTCTCTTAATAGGCCTACAGAATGCGGAAGATTAGTTAATGTGCTCGCTTTGATAGATACTTTGAGAAATGATAATATAAATTTTTAATATTCACACAGCTTAAAATTGTAATTATTTTATCGAAAGTGAAGTTTTTGTATATTTAATATTTAAGCATATTATTACCAAAATTTATTCATGGATTAAATACACAAATATGAAAAAAATTGGGAAATTAGGTGGATTTATTCACCCAAAATAATTTTTTTTTATAGAAGACTGAGTTAAATTTGAATATACATATTCTTTTATTTGATCCGGGTTAAATTAAATTTGTCGGAATGTTGTATGACACGATTGATCCACTCGATCCGCGTATCTTATTAAAAAAAAATATAGGTGAATAAAATTGTATATGAATCGATGGAGTTAAATTTGAATACAAATAATTTATTTATTTGATCCAATTTAAAACAAATTTATCGGCATGTTAGATGGCATGATTAATCCAATTGAACGATGTATCTATTAAAATATAGACAGAATAGGGGAAAAAAGAAGAGAAAATTTAGGTGAACAAAATGATTTTAAATAAAATTGTTTATGAATCCATCAAATTAAATTTGAGTCTTGAATTAATTCAAATGGAATATGTCGAGCCAAATGATTAATCGAATCTATAACTGTATCCATGGATCGATCGAATTAATAACGTCTAAATGACTTTTTATTTAATCTAATTTTCCGAATCATATGCTCGTACCTAACTAAAATGTACCCAGAAAAAAGTAAACAATTTGATTTGAAAAAATTGCGGATCGAATTAAATTTAAGTCTAATTCTTCCTTTTTTTTAAAAAAATCAATTCAAATTGAAATTATCGGAATGGATTATCAACCTAACTTATAAATAAATTGGTTGAATTAAATTCGAGTGGAGTATATATATTTATTACATGTACTAAACTTAAAAATTAAGACAAAACAACGAGGGGCAAAGATCAATCTTTGAATAATTGAAAATTTTATTGATAATTATTTAAGGATTTTATTATCATAACAAAGGGCAAGCTTCATTTTCTTTTATGCATGAAAGCTTAAACATAACATAAACCAAACAATCAAACAACACTACTTCAAGCTTTAGCATTTTTGGTTTCCTCGTCGTCTTTGGTCTCCACCGCCACATTTTTGGTCGCCCCAACTGGTGTCGAAGCTGCAGGCGGAGGAGGAGTTGGGACACAGGCCACCTTAGATGGTGGTGCTTGGGTGGAAGGTGAGGAGTTGTTAATCTCCGTTGCATTGTAGGATTCGAAAGCCAAGTTATTGTCCAAAGACCCAAAAACAAACTGTGAGGGCTTCCTTTGGTGACGATTGCGTCTTGCAGACATCTTGAGAGGAAAGACAAGAAGAGAAGAAAAAGCAAAGGAGATTTTGATATTTTCTTGCAATACATAACACAAATGTAAAACAACTCCATTGGTATTTATAGACAAATTAACCAAGGTGGCGGGAGGGGTAGGTAGGGGCCCTAGCTCTTAAATTTGAAAAATTACATGTTTTACCCTTTGAAATGTACAAAATTACAAATTAATAATACAAAATTACACTTTTAACCCTAAAAAATAAATCTTCTTAGATTATAACATGGACATGAAGACAAATTAGTTATACCAAAAACAATACACCAAATATGAGTTTTATTCATTTGAGAGTAAAAAACAAAACTGTAATTATAAAGATACCATATAAAGTTAAGTGGTTTTCTATTATAAATTAAAGTTTATAATATTTTTTAGGGATAAATTTCAAAACTATACATGAACTATGGTTTAATGTATAATTGTATACACGAACTTTGGTTTTGTGCAATTTTATACATAAAATTTCGATTTAATCCAATTCTTGTAAATTATTAACACAATTATTGATATAACATCATTTTATGTTAATACTTATATTTGTCCAATATAAAAATAAATTGATGTATTTATTTCTTTAAATGTGTATGATTAAATCAAAATTAAAGTTTTAAGTATACATTTGAACCACAACTAGAGTTTCACGTATATAATTGCATCAAATTATAGTTCATGTATACGATTACACATTAAATCAAAATTCATGTATAATTTCAAAATTTATCACTATTTTTTGCTAGATATTTGATGAAAAAAAAGGTTTTAATCTTCATGCTTATTGTGTGCATTTATCATTATTATTAATGGTTTTTGGTTTAAGGGTCCATTTTTTTAGAAGAGATAATTACCCTCGTTCTAAATTAGTCTCTAAATTTTAAATATTTTAATTACATCTTTAAACTGTTAAAGTTATATCGATAAAATATTTTCATTATTAAAATTGTTAATTTAATCATTAAATGATATGTAAAATTGTATGTGACATAATTTAAAATAAAATTTTTAACGAAAAGTAAAATATTGTGGCGTCACTTTTAAAATTAGAAACTAAAAATAATATTGGCATTGGCATTATTTTCAATGCAGGAGGACATAATTCTAAGCATTGTGTCAAAAAGAGCATATATGAATTAGAAAATATAATGAGATTATTAAAAAATTGTCACATATAATCTGACGTCTCATTTAACGATTCTAATAACAGAATGACTTTATTTATAACATCAATAGTTTTTGGATGTAATTAGAATGTTTTAAAGTTTAAGGGCCAATTTAAAATGAGGGTTACAGTTTGGAGATATTTGATGCAATTATCTTTTTTAGTATTGATAGGAATTAGTTTTTTTTTCTATAAAATTAAATAAAAGTATTTACAGATATATCGAATTAAATTCAAGACTAAATATTTTCTATTTAATCTAATTAAATTTGTTAAAATTATCGGATTGAATCATCAACTTAATCTATAAATAAATCTAATAAATCGAACCGAATTCTCAATCCAATTTATTTATTTGATCTGGTTTAAACTAAATTTTTCGACATGTTGGATAGTATGATTAATCCAATCGATCGACACATCTATTAAAATACAGAAAAAAAATAGGGGAAAAAATTTAAGTCAAAAAAATAATTTTAAAAAAAATTGTTTATGCATCGACCGAATTAAATTCGAGTCTAACTATATTCTTTTGTTTCAAATAAATTCAAATGGAATATATTGAGTCAAATGATTAATCAAATCTATAACGGTATCTAGTATAGATTAACGAAATAATCTAAATAAAACTATTTATGGACCGATCGAGTTAATAATGCCTGAATGACTTTTTACAGTATAATATCTCTTTAATTTCTTTCAATTTCGAAATTAAGCAAATTAGTCCCTCTAAAAAATTGGAGCAATTTAATCCTTGTCATTTTTTAATGTGAGCAATTTTGGACAATTTATCACAGCGTTAATGTCTTTCGTGAATATTATGTATAATTTTTATTGGTATAATAACAAATTTAGCCCTGGATGTTTACATATTTTGTTAATTTGCTCTTAATTCTTAAAAAATTTAACAAATTTAGCCTCAACATTTACATATTTACAAAAATACTGCGAACTAAATTTGTTAAATAATAACCAAATTGTTAGAATGTGTACATTATCAGAGCTAAATTTATTATTATACCAGTCAAATATATGTAAATTTGACGAAAAACATTAAAGTTGTGGTTAATTATCCTTAGTTGCTCACTTTTGAAATTGAAAATGAGAGACTAGAGATTTTAACCGATTTTTTGGGAAGGACCAATTTGCTCAATACCGAAATTGAGAGAGACTAGAGATGTCTTTTTACCGATTTTTTTATTTAATCTAATATATTTCAATTTAATTTGTTGAATCGAATGCTTATACCGAATTAAATTGTATAAAAAAGCAGACAAATTTATCTAAAATATATATATGAATAGATCGAATTATCAACCTAACTTATTCATAAATCGGTTGAGCTAAATTCGAGTCTAAGTACATATTTGTTATTACATGTACTAAATTAAAAAACTAAGACAAAACAACGATGGCTTAACATGTAAAAAAGCACGAGAAGTAAACATCAATCTTTGAAAAATTGAAATTTTTATTGATAATAATTTAAGGATTTTATTATCAAAACGGAGGGACAAGCTTCGTTTTCTTTGATGCAAGAAAGCTTAAACGTAACATAAACCAAACAAGCAAACACTACTTCTTCAAGCTTTAGTATTTTTGGTTTCCTTGTCGTCTTTGGCCGCCACCACATTTTCGGACACCCCCATCAATGCATGAGCAACAGGAGGAGTTGGGACGTAGGTCACTTTGGATGGTGGTGCTTGGGTGATGGTGAAGGTTTGCTAATCTTCATCGCGTTGTAGGGTACAAGAGCCAAGTTGTTATCTAAAAACCCAAAAACAAACTACGAGAGCTTCCTTTAGTGACGATTGGATCTTGGAGACATCTTGAGAGCAGAAAGAAGAAGAAAAGGAAAAGCAAATGTGATTTTGATATTTTCTTGTAGTATATAACACAAATGTAAAACAACTCCATTGGTATCTATAGGGAAATTAACCATGGTGGCAAGAGGGTATGCAGGGCTTTGGTCCCAAAATTGAAAAATTACAATTTTTCTCTTTAAATTGTGTAAAAATATAAATTAGTAATGATAAAATTATACTTTAACCTAAAATATAAAATTTTAATAAAGATATTAGCTAATATAATGGTAAAATTACATTTTTACCCTCCAAAAAAATTCAGTTTCACCCTTGGAATTTACATATACCAAAATAAGCCACACACAAATACAAGTTCGTTTTTAATACACGAGAGGAAGTTACATCAACAAGGGGTTTGTATCATTTTGGATTTAATATAGAATTACTTGCGAAATATATCATTATGGGCATGTTTGAAAATCTACAAAAATAATTGGATTTGAGTGTAATTGTTTGTAATTACACGTTTATGACATGTTTGTTTAACCGCTGTATTTTTTAGGTCCCACAGATAGTTAAACTTTTTTCGTATCTTTCATGGACGTAACAACACCTCAATTTGAAAAATAAATATTGATAATTAAGATTTTTTTATATCCGTCATATCCGTTTTATGATCTATATTCGGGGTTCATAACTGTCCCTCCCAACAATGTTGTATCCAAAGTTCAAACTCGTATTATTTTTTTGGGAGTGTAATGTGCTTCATCAGTGCACCCAACACTTGTTAATAGATAATTGTATAGATTTACGGATTGACAATATATCAAATATGACATTTTTGTAAATGATAGCCATGAACCCAGAAATTGGAGAAAGTGACAATATTCAAATATGACACATTAGTGTTTTTATTTTATAATTGGAGGAAGGAAAAGGGGTTATTTGAGATTAAATCGAAACTCTTATACCTACAACATAATACTTTTACCACTAAACTTATATGGTAAATAATACACCAAATAATATACCATATAAGGTGAAGTACTTTCCTACTATAATATCTTTTACTACCAAAAAAAGGGGTCTTGGGTTTAAGGTTCCACCTTGTTAGTATTTTATAGGCATTATTTTAAAATTATTTAACTATTAAATGGTTTTTTTATTAATAAATAGTTTTATTATTGATTATAATAAAAAAAACAATGAATTAATTATTTAGTATGAAAAATCACACTGATTAAAATTGAAATAAATATTTTATTATTTAACTATTGATATACAATTTTTGTATTTATAAAATTGAAATTATTTTATCAAGAATTTTTTAAAAGTAATTAAGTATTTTATTTCCCAAATTTTTTATGATTTTTTTCAGCCAAAATAAAAATGTTTATGGATTAATCAAGTTAAATTTGAATTCAAGTATTTTTATTATTTGATCTAGTTAAAAATTAAATTTGTCGGAATGTTAGATAGTATGATTAATCTAATCGATCGGTGTATCTTATTAAAATTATTTATAGGTCGATTGAATTAAATTCAAATCTGATGTTTTCCCAAATCAAATTTGTCGGAATAGTGGATAACATGATTAATTTAATCAATTGACGTATCTTATTAACATTATTTATGAATCAATCAAATTAAATTAGGGTTTAATTGAATTTTTATTTAATTAATCCAACTCAAATTTAATTCTTCCACAAATTAAAACTAAGATAAATATTTGAATATTCAAATTTTATTTGATAAAATTATTATTTAAAGGATTTTTATTATCAAAATAAAGAACAAAGCTTCGCTTTTTTAAAGCCTTAAAGCTTAAACAATATAGCATACTGAATATCATCCCTAATTTGAATAAGATTATGCTTAGACTATAAAATGGATGAAGACATGTGATTATATAAAATAAAAGCCTAAACAAAAACATAAACCAAACAAGCAACCAACATTGATTTCAAGCTTTAGCATTTTTTGGTTTCTCATCATCTTTGGCCACATTTTCAAATGCCCCTGCCGGTGCTGGAGGTGCAAGTGGAGGAGGTGAGACATGGGCCACCTTGGAAGGTGTTGCTTGGTTGAATGTTGAATGATAGAATACGTGACCTGACATGTCACCAAACGACCCAAAAACAAACTTGTTTGGTTTCTCATCATCTTTGGCCACATTTTCAGAAGCCCCTGCCGGGGCTGAAGGTGCAGGTGGACGAGGTGAGACACGGGCCACCTTGGAAGGTGGTGCTTCGTCGAATGTTGAATCATAGAATACGTCAGCTGGCATGTCAGAAAATGACCCAAAAACAATCTGCGAGGGCCTCCTTTGGACACGATTGGGTGTTTCAGAGGAGCTCCTTCGATGACGATTGGGTGTTTCAGACATTTTGAGAGCAATTGAGCAATGAAATTGGAAGAGGAGAAAATTAAAAGGCAATGGAGCTTTCTTTTGTCTTCTTGTGCTATGACTCAAACGTTAACAACTAGGTTAGTATTTATAATGAGATTAACATAGAAAAATAAAGGTAAATTTATTATATTAGTCCCCATATTATATAGAAGTTATGAATTTAGCTCCTATACTATACTAAAAAAATAGGATTTTTTTCATTTTAAGGGGGACAAAGTTAAATTTTACCATACATTAATTTATGATATTATCATTTATATTAGGACTAAATAGACAATTTTTCCTTTGGGGGAGCTAGGGTCAATGGGCCTCTACCTACCCCATTGATTTGTCCATGTTTTTAATTTTTATATTTTTTCAAAATTTAAAATTTTAGTTCTTACTCAAACTTTACCAGTTAAATTCGTTAGTTAAATTATGTTATTTACAAAATCGTATGTGGCAAACATATTATCATATGAATATTTTTCACATAATCTTGCAATTTTCACATAATACTTGTAAAAAAAGATCACGTCATCTTTATTAATGGATTTAACGGCTACCAAACCGTACGATAAAATACTTCACCGAAAAGCTTTAAAAATAAATATAAGTAATTAAACTTTTTAACTAATAACATCACTTAATATATTGTTAATTTGTAGATTTTCACAGACAAATTACCAAATATGAAAAACTTTTTCCTTTTAGAGAAATAAATTGTAATTATAAAGATGCCATATAAAGTTAATTAGTTTTCTATATTAATTACAATTTATAATATATTTTACTAGAATTTGCCACCAGAAACGTTTTGCATCTTCATCCTTTGTATATGCGGTTTTTTTTGGTTCAAGGGTCCACTAATTTTTGGGTTTAACTAAAATTTTCAAAATTTTTAAAGGGCTTAATGAGAATTTCTGAATTTTGGGGGTCTAATTAAAAGTTTAAATTTTTTTGAGAAGTCTAATTAAAATTTTCAAAAGTTTTTGAAGGTTTAATAAGAATTTCCAAAAACTTTGAGGGACTTTTAAAAAATTTGAAGAGCTTAATACGATAAGATGGTGTGGCCTACTCTCAATAATAGAAAAAAGCATTTTTTTTTATCCATATAAGATCTCTCTTTATTAATATCTAAAGGTCACTTTGGACTCCATGTGATAAAATCTTACGAGAATTATCGGCAATTTTCCCTCCATCGATCGGAAACTCCATTAGGTACTTTTTGATGCGTCTTACTAGGTTTTTTACCCAATTGAGTTCAAAGGGCCTTATGATGTATTTTGACAATTTAAATACTCAATTGAACGCAAAAAAAAAAAGAGTAAGGGCTTAATTGTTTTTCTTGAAAAAGTTCAAGGGCTTTTTATACCCTTAAGCCTTAAGAGTATACGATGAATGATAAGTGGAACATGAATGAATAATTTAAGCTTTGGTGAAGTGATTGACTCGAAAATGTGGCATCCTTTGCTCGGGTAAGGGGTGTTTGACTCGAAAATGTGGCATCCTTTGCTCGGGTAAGGGGTGTTATAGTTTTATCGAAGTTTGATTTAATAAATTCGTAAGACTTATTTTCGCTTTAATTTTTCTTTGTTATTTGGTATTCATGCATCATTTGTTTTAATTACAACTGTTCAAGTTTATTGAATATGTGGTCAGTGTTTAATTGCTTTGAATGGTCACCGAGTCAATTAGGATGACTAAATTTGTAATTGTTTAATTTATTCTAATACTAGTGACAAACTGTGTATCTTGTTTATGTTGCAATTTATGTTTGTGTGGTGTAAATGTGTGATCTAGCTTAAATGAACCCCGTTGAAGTGAGTTTGTTTGTTAATGTTACCGATGAATTGACCCATAGGCGTTGAGTAGCAAGGTTATTTATGGGTTAGGGAAGTAATTTCAAACGAGTTGTCTCTTGATTACCAATCATATAATGAAAGATTGGTTTTAGTCAACAACTAGAACTAATTTATTAAAGGCATTAAAGTTATATTTGTGTTGATGATCGAATTCATAAATCAAATGGAGATTTAACTTTGGCTTGAGCTTTTTCTTGCCGATTTTTCTAAATTTATTAATTATTGCTTTCCTCAATTTGAGTTTCCAATTTAAATTTATTTTTTAATTTAATTTCAATTTTTACTTTTACAAAAACCCCTTTTTTATTTACATT
The DNA here is from genome assembly GCF_007990345.1 of Gossypium hirsutum. Taxonomy (NCBI): domain Eukaryota; kingdom Viridiplantae; phylum Streptophyta; class Magnoliopsida; order Malvales; family Malvaceae; genus Gossypium; species Gossypium hirsutum. The sequence continues at coordinate 118,455,579 of NC_053424.1, read as the reverse complement.
TTTTTTGTTTTTGTTTAATGAATAATATTATTATTGACCTATGTAGATATGACCCTACTTGTTGCTATCTATTAATTTATATATTCAAGCAGGTTTTTCTTTTTTGCATGTTTCGACAGCCTATCAACTCTTTACCCTAACCACAAGATAAGGGCAAAGACAAATTTAAAGGGGCAAACAGGGGTCTTGGTCCCTCAAAAAATGGAAAAGCTACTATGTAACCCCTTAATATACGGCTAAAATGCACTATGGCCCCTCCAAAATAAATATATATATGTTAAGGCCTTTAGAAAATAATGTAACCATTAATTAGTTTCAAAATTTTTATCTTGATTTACTATAAATATAGTTTTTGTACTCTATTTGGTCATTTTTAGTCCATATATTTTTCAAAAATTGAATTTTCAATCCTCATCGAATTGTAGCAATTAAATTTGTTAAGTTATATTGTGCTATTTCCAAAATCTCAAGTGAAATCAGCTTGTTGTTTCCGCATAATACTCGCAAAAAAATTCTTGTCATGGATTCAATGGTTATTGTTTTTGTCCATATTAAAATTTAAAAATTCAGAAACTACAAGAACTAAAATTGATCAAATTAGAGTTATGGACAAAACCCAACACTTACATATAATATAAGGGCTGATGTGTGAACTTCACCTTCTTATTAAGTACTATTTAAGTTTAAACATACCAGAGGTCGTTGTGCTATCTTAAAATTTAAAATTTAATCCCTATATTTTAATTTCGAGACATTTGGTCACTCTACTTTTTTTAATTTAAACATCTTGGTCCTTTCACTAACTTAAAATGTAATCAATCAAAAAAAAAAAAACAAGACCACAAAGGCTTAAAATGAAGATCATAGCTTCCTTTTTTCAAAGCCTTAAACCTAAACATAACATAAACCAAACAAGCAAACAACACTAGTTTCAAGCTTTAGCATTTTCTCATTTCTCGTCCTCTTTGGCCACATTTTCGGAAGCCCTATTTGGTGTTGGTGTCAGTGTCGGTGTCGATGTCGGTGCCGAAGGTGTAGTCAGAAGAGGTGAGACACATGTCACCTTTGAAGTTCGTTCTTCACCAGATGGTCTAGGCTTGTGAATCTCCATCATATCATAGAATATGAGAATCGGCATGTCATCAAAGGACCCAAAAATAAACTGCGAGAGCCACCTTTGGTTACAATTCGATGTTTGAGACATTTTGAGAACAATTGAATTGAATTGAATAATGAAATTGGAAGAGAACTTAATTTCTTATACTATGACTCAAATGTGAACAATTCCCTTTGTAACAGCCTAATTTTCAGTGGTATCGGGAATAGAGATTTGAGATCACTAAATTCGACGGGTGAGTTGAAAATTTAATAAATTAATACCTATGAGTCAAATGTTAATATAAAAGCATTTTTGAATTAGTGAATTTGGTGATTTAAAAGAATTAATTAGGTAAATTGGATCGAGAATGAGGTATCGAGACCTCGACTTCATAAATCGAGCCATAAATATTTTTAGAAATATTTATGGAGTGTTGGTGAGGTAGTAATAAAATTTAGTCAGAAAATTTTGACGTTTGGGTGGTTAATTAAATAAAAAGGACTAAATTGAAAAAGTTGCTAAAAGGATTAAATAGTTCAATTGTCAAATGAGGAAGGACTTAAAGTGCAAATAAGCCCAAAGGAGATATTTTGGGCGGCAATAGCTGAGAAAAATCAGGAAATGGGTGAAATAAGGGCAAAATCGGAAAATTGCCAAATTTGGCTAAATAAAAATGGGACTAAATTGGAATATCTAGAATTCTCTTCATTTCTCTTCATATTCATCAGCTGAAAAACAGCCATGGAGGAGGGTTCAAGCTGGTTTTCATACTCTAGCTTCATGTAAGTTTAATTCTCGCTTTCTCCTCGAATTTTTTATGTTTTTAGACTTTTACAATTGGGTCCAACTTACTATTTCATTAGTTTTTGATGTCATGTCTAATTTTTGAAGCTGTTATGGATGAGTGCTGGAAGTATATGATGATTTGGCATGGAATTAGAGCTTTGAATTGTTTATATTCTGATTATATTGAAATGATTGAATAGAAAGTGAATGTTTGGGACCTACTTGTAAAAGAGTTTGAAGTTAGAGTTTTATGTGGAAATTATGAATTTCAATAGTTATGAAATAACTTATAATGTCTAGAAAAAGTATTAATTGAGAAAATTATCTTAATTGAGGGGTTAATTGAGCAAGGACTGAATTGTATGAATTGTGAAATTTGGGGTAAAATGGAAATCAACATTTTGCACTAATGAAAAATCACCAAAAATTGTAAAAATCGAATTAGAGGATAAATAAAATATGAAATTAAAGCTTATTTAGTCTAGTTTCTCATAAAAGAAATTATGTAAGAAATGGAATTGTAAATCATGAGATACAATAACTTTTGTGAGACAAGGTTAGAATGATTTCGGGTTCCCCTGTTCTGAATTTGGAAAATCATCAAAAATTGGATAAAAATAATTAGAGGCTTAAATTTATATGTTTAGAATCCTGAATAAGTCTATTTTCAAGAGAAACAAACGAGGACATCATTCGAATCTTGTACGAGAAGATAATTAATTTTTAGTGAAGAAGGGTCGGAATTGTCAGACAGCAGAACAGGGGAGACTACAATGAATAAACTGTATTAATTGGCCCAACCAAAAATTATGAAACTTTTATGGTAAGAAGAAATATGAGTCTACTTTCTGGGAAAATTTATGGACCTTAATTTAGAGTTCTGTAGCTCAAGATAAAAATAATTTAGTGACTATGACACAGATAGACAGCTTGAATATTCACATAAGTAGATAGTGAAAATTATGGATAATGTTACCTACAAGTGTGTTGTTTATACTAAAGATGTGGATGGAGAGGAGGAGGAGGAAAATATACAAAAATATATGAATGACTCGTGTATAAATTGATCACATGCCCTATTATAATCGATAAGTGTTGGATTAGAAATGATATAATGTTTTATTTGGAATATTTATTATGAAATTATGATTATCGTTATAATACAAAAATTGAACTTGTGAGTTTATATGGCTAAATTTTAGTGATTATTTGTTAATTTTATGAATTTCATGATGTGTTATTTCATATGTATTGATGATAAAATCGTGAATAATGTAAAAGCACGAAAATTGAATAAATGATCAAATTGAGCATTTCAGTTAAGTGACAATATGAATTGAAGGAAAAGACCATGGTTGGACCATGGCAACAAGTGATAAGTGATAGCTTCGGCTACACTTATCTGATCAAGGACAAATGAAAGTGATAAGTAATAGCTTCGGCTTCACTTATCTGATCAAGGACAAATGAAAGTGATAAGTAATAGCTTCGGCTACACTTATCTGATCAAGGAAAAGTGAAAGTGATAAGTGATAGCTTAGGCTACACTTATCTGATCAATGACAAATGACAAGTGAAAAGTGGTAGCTTCTGCTACCTGATCAGTGAAAAGTGAAAAGTGGTAGTTCCGGCTACCTAATCAGTGAAAAGTGGTAGCTCTGGCTACCTGATCAGTGAAAAATGGTAGCTCCGGCTACCTGATCAGTGAATAGTGGTAGCTTCGGTTACAAGTGACAAGTGACAAGTGATTTCCGTATAATACCATATCTGGGATATGGCATCGGTGTGATATATGCTACTGTATAGGACCATATCTGGGATATGGCATCAGTGAGATATGTGATTCATGTAAGACCATAGCTGGGCTATGGCATCAATATATGAATATGTGTAAGACCATAGCTGGGCTATGGCATCATTATGTGAATATGTGTAAGACCATAGCTGGGCTATGGCATCATTATGTGAAGATGTGTAAGACCATAGTTGAACTATGGCATCGAGAAAACGAAGTACTCAATTCCATAAGACATTCACTAATTTGACAATGTTTGGTAAGTGTTACATGGAATTATGTGATACAATGAAGTACGAGTTGATAAGATACGAGTATAGAACTTGGTTGATAAATGAATTCATTTGTGATTATATAAATGTTCATCTTGAATGTACTGTCCATATGTATTGATAATTCAAATGTTTTAATGAATAAAATTCCGATATGGAATAAATTGAACACGAGACAAATAATTATGAAATTGAACTCGGAATTCATGAAAATGACGGTTATTTATATATGGAGACATGAGACATTGATATATGAATATGGAAAATGTTTGATAAATGCGTTTATTCATAATTATAGAATTATATACCTCATGTGTACTATTTGCATAAAGATGATATTTCAAATACTTTGGTTATTTAAGCTTAAATATGAAATAGTATGAAATCAAGATAAATTGTTATGAAAATATATTTAGATTACAGAGGTATGGCTGATATATGTTGTATGACTACATAACATGAAATTGTGTATATATATGAGAAATTTAATGAGAATTAAGCCCATACACGTTTCTTGTTATTTATATGAAGTGTACGACTGACAAGGGTGATGAAGTTATAAACAGAGAGTTACACGGGTTGAAAACACGAGCGTGTAACTCTCCAAAGTGTAAAAATTTTCTAAGTGTTGCAAAAGTTTCATATGTTTACGGTTTGGTCTCGAACCACACTGAATGTATGTTTTGGGCCCCGCAGACCCATATAAGGGATGTTAAACATATGTATGAAAGTTTTTAATTTAGAAGAAATTTTATGGCTGATTTTTTTACATGATTGATCATATTAAGTTCGATAATGCCTCGTACCCTATTCTAGGCTCGGAATACGGGTAGAGGGTGTTACACCCTTGGTATTTATAATGAGATTAACATAGCAAAATAAAGGTCAAATTACGATATTAGTCCATGTGCTATACATAAGTTGTAGATTTAGTTCTTGTACTTTAATTTGGTCAATTTTTTGTACTTTTTGAAATTTAAATTTTCAATATTGACTCAAACTGTAACAGTTAAATTCCTTAATTAAATTATGTTATTTTCAAAATCAGATATTGTTAAAGTTGTATGACCCAAATTCCCGTTAAAGAAATAATACAGTGGTAAAACTAAGTGACTCACTACACTTCCTCTATTTGACTTTTATTAGAATAAAGTTTTTCAACCTTTAAATAGATATATTCGAAACTCCTCTTGTATTATTTGATTTTCAACATTAGTGAAATTTTTTCTTATTTGTTCGTGGTTTTTTTTCCAAAAGGGTTTCCACGTAAAAATTGTGTATTTTATTTTTCTTTCTTATTGCTTTGCGATCCTTTTATATTACCATGATCGACGTTCAATTTTACATACATGGCAACATATTATCGTATGTATAATGTTATGTTAACTTCCTATTTCTATATAATACTGTAAAAAATCACATCACATTAATTAATGTATTTAACGACTACGGAAGTGTACACATAGACAAATTACCAAATATGGATTTTATTCCTTTTAGAGTAATAAATTGTAATTATGAATATGCCATATAAAGTTAAAAGTAGTTTTCTACATTAATTGAAGTTAGTTTTCTACATTAATTGAAGTTTATGATATATTTTACTAGAATTCACTAATATAAAAGTTTTTCATCTTCATACTTTGCATGTGCGTTTTCATTTGGGTGGGGTTTAAGGGTCCACTAATTTTGGGGATTAACTAAAATTTTCAAAACTTTTAGGGGTTTAATAAAGATTTTCAAAATATAAGAGTCTAATTAAAATTTTTAAAAAACTGAGAGATCTAATTAAAATTTTTAAAAGTTTTAAAAGGTTTAATTAGAATTTCCAAAAACTTTGGGAGGGCTTTCAAAAAATTTGAAGAGCTTAATAAGATAAAGCGTGTTGTGGTCTACTAAAATCTTACGAGGATTGTCGAGAATTCTCCCTCCATCAATCGGAAATTCTTGTTTTTGTCCACTTTTCTAAAAATATTTTAATTTCTTTTATTTTTTTAATATAAATATAATCAATGTACTCGTGTATGTTTCAAATTTTAAAATTCCAATTCTGATCTGATCAAACAATAGCAATTAAAATCATTAAGTTATATTGTGTTATATTTCCAAAATTTTGTACGAGATCAACTTACTATTTTCACATAATACTCACAAAAAATTTACGTCATTTTAGTTAATGGATACAATGGCTATTGTTCCAATCGATATTGAAATTTCAAAAATCGAAAACTACAAGAACTAAAATTGATCAAATTAGAGTACAATGACAAAATTCACAAATTTACATATATATCACAAGGACTAATACCAAAACTTGACCTTCTTAATTACTATTATTTATGTTTAAACATGCTAGGGGTCACTATGCTATTTTGAAATTTAAAATTTAGTCACTCTATTTTTTAAATTTAAAAATATTGGTTCTTTTTATTAATTTTTGTCAAAATTTACCCTTTTTTTTAAACCATCAACATTTATAATTTTTTTTATCAAATTGGCAGATACTCTTTAAAAATGCATTAAAAAAATTTTAAAAACAAAAAAACTTATGAATAAATTTAAAACTATTTAAAATTTATAAAAAAAATTACAAAAATAAATATAATTACTCATTGAATGGTAATAAGATCTCTTCAGAGTTTGAGCTATTCGATCTGTTCGTATTAAATTATATTTGAATAAATAATTTGTAATTTAATTCAAATAAATCATGTATAAAAATATTAGTAATTAGACTTAGTTATAAAATGTATAAAATTATTGGTGTAAAGTGTAAACAAAATTTTTAGATATAAAATCTTTAAATCGTTTTTTTAGAAAATAAAAACCCATAATATATTAGTGTGAAATATTCACCAAAAAGCCCAGAACTAAAATTTGAGTTTAAAAAGAGTGCTTGATTTCCTTTAGGCCCAACACCAAACAACAGCAACAATAATAATATTTGAAATAAAAATAAGGGTAAATTGCACTTAAGATCTTTAGGCTATTAATAAGTTTATATTTTGACCACTTAACTTCAAAAAATTATAGAGTGGTCTTTAAACTATTCAAAAGTTTTCATTTAATCATCAGTTTGCTAAATCGCTATTGTATGTTATTCTTTCTCACAGTTTGGACCAATTGAAAGCTTTCCTTCACCTTCTCTTCGACTTGGATCTAAGGTATGTTCTTCTACTACTAAATGGCAACTGATCCACGCTAAGAGTGTTCAAATGGTTAGTTCGGTTAATACCCAAGCCAAATTACTATTTATCAAATTACCTGAAATATAAAAATCATTAACTATTAACCAAACCGAAGTTTTTTTTCAAATACATTAACTGAACCAAAATATTTCGGTTAATTCGACCGGTCACTGAATTAACCGAAATTTATATATTTTTGTCTTTTGGTTAAAATAAGTATAAAACAGATAAAAAAATACATTAGTGATGTTCATTTTCTTTTATTTAATAGTTAAAAAAAACTTTAAATGGAGGTGAAAATAACAAATAAGACATTAAAAATACTACATAAGTCTTGAAAGTTAACAACCAAACACTACATACGTCTTGAAAACAACAAATATTTCAGTTAATTGGTTAATTCGGTTAATTATCTAATTTTGAATTGAATTAACCGATAATCAAAATTTCAAAAAATTATTAACTGATCTCCAACCGAACTGAATTCAGCCATTAGTTAAATAACCGAATTAGATTGGTTTGATCGGTTAATTTAGTTTTAATCAAATTGTCAATACCCCTATACTTACTGATCGTCAAATTATCATTTGGAGCTTTCTAGTCAAACTTAAAAAAAAAACAAACTTGATGGTCCAGTGATTTAAATGAAAACTTTCAAATAATTTAATGACTATTTTGTAACTTTTTGAAGCTACGTGACCAATACGTAAATTTATCAATAACTTAGTGACGTTAGGTAGAATTTACCCTAAATGTAATTTTATGGATACGTGTCTTTTAAAGGACACATTATCCAAAGTTGTCTCTCTTCCCACGTCACATCTCGTGTTCTTCCACGTGGTTTCCTTTTACAGGTCACTTTATCTGTGGGTCCCACTATACATCCACTTGTCTTCTAGTTCCTTCCAAAATATCCTAAGCAACAATCTCAACTTTCCTTTAAAATTTTCGGTCTAATTTTGATTTTAGCCCCTTTACTATGCTAATCTTTAATTTTTCCATTTTATTTTGACATAATTTCTTTTATTTACTTTGTAATGTTGTTAGCAGATTTAAGTCGATAATACTACTAAAATTAAAGTAATAATAGTTGAATCAGTCAGATTATCAATTTTAAAAAATAAATAGTAATGTAAATATGCATAACAAAGTTAAAATTTTAAACTATCATCCAACCTATCAAAACTAGTTCATTGAACTTAAAAAGAGAAAAAAAAATTAAACCGGATTGGATCAGAAAATCAAAAAATTTAATTATTATGGTTAAATTAATTAACAAAAAAGAAAATTAAAAACATATCAAAATCGGATAAAATCAATTTTATACTCAATATTTTTTTTATTCTGGTCAATGATTTTTAATGACTCTACTTATTCTCGATTATATGAAAATGGTTTAACCGTTTGACCAATCGATTTCTAGTTCAACAAATTCAACCAATCGATTCGATTCAATTTCAACTGCACTAACTATTGATATGTAACTTTATTATTATTTTAAGGTGAAAATGCAAAACTATTTTCAATAAAAGAATGTGTATGTATTTCAAAATCTCCTTTTCATCTAATTTAATATTATTCTAAAATTAATCTCTAATGATAATATAATTTTTTTTCCTAATATTATTGTGGATACTAAGAAGAAAAAAAAACTAAAACTCTATTTTGTCAAGTAATCAAACTTTGAAAAATAAACCTAAAAAATATTTAAAATTCTAATTAAGTATTAATTTATTGACATGTTAAAAGTATGCAAAATAGGAATAGAGTTGTCCATGAGTCGGGCCCTAAAAAATTCTAGGCCCGATTTATAGGTCTGGGTCCGACCTAAAAAATAGGTCTAAATTTTTGTCCAAACCTTACCCGAATAAAAAATGCTAAAACCAGAGCTGAACTCGGCTCGCCCGTATTAAAATTTTTATATAAAAAAATTAAAAATATAATACATTAAAAAACACTAAAAATATTAAAATGAATGTTTCTCAATAAATTTAAAATAAATTTAAAAAGTATTTATACTTAAATAAGACTAAGATAGGTGCAATTTAACAAGTAAATGCCTTTAAAACAATAACAAGATTAACAACAAAATAATAACAAGAAAATAGTAACAACATAATAGTTAAATTGTAGCAAAACAGTGGGTAAACAACAGTAAAATAATAGTTTTTTTTACAAATTCGGACTGGGCCGAGGCAGGTCCAGACAAAAAAAAAACTTGCTCGAGACTAGGCTCTTTTTCTAAATGGGCTTTATTTTTTGTCCAAACCCATTTTCGGGCAAGCCTTCAGTCACGACCTATGGACAAATCTAGTAGGAGCATAGATTCAATTATTTCATTAAAATAAATTAAGAATGTTATTGCGAGTGACTTAAAGTTGTTAATAATTAAAATTAAATAAAAAATTTATGTTTTATTTAAAAGTTGAGGTTATTTAATGATTTATAACGTAAATTACCGAATATATACCATACTTATTGTTGCTAAACGAGAATTACAAGTTTTGGTTTTTTTTCGTATCTTTAATTCGTTGGCACATATGGGAAAAAATTATAATTTCTTTAATTATTAAAACAAAAAAAAAGAAAAAAAGAATAGGGGTCAAATTGATAAAAATTGTAACAATTAAGGGGTTAGATTTGTAATGTACCTAACTTTTTTTTTTTGACAAAGTTAATGAAAAAACTTAAGGAGGTACTGAAAATGAGTAAATTAAAAAGTACAGGGACCAATTTTAAGCAAATAAAAGTATAGGGACTAAATCCGAAGAAATCGATAAGTATAAAGACTATCGTCAGAATTTAACCTTTAAAATAAAATATTAACTACTGAATATATTTGAATTAGATTTATTTTCTCTCTCTATCTTGTTTTTTGTTTCTTGAAAAAGTTAAATCTGGACCGCGAACAAAGCTTTTTTCTCTTCTTGTTTGTTGCCGCCCTTCTCTCTCTGTTTTCGTTTTTCCTTTTTTTTGCCTTTCACATAAACAATCAAAAACCCTAACCCAAATCTTTCGCGCTTTGTTTAATTTTTAATTCGAGCCTTAAATTTTTTTTTCCTTTTCATCAACTTTCCACGAATCTCAGATCCACGAGATTTAAATCTGGCTTTTTCAATCGTCCTGCATGGTTTATTCTTCGATTTGTTATAGGTTTCTATGTGATTTGGATCCAATTTCTGCAAATTTTCCTTGATTTTTTTTGGCTTTGTATAGGTAGTTATTATTTTTTCTTTTTTCTTTGGTTGAAATTTCTTGGTTGGCAGTGTTATGTTTTAAAATTAAATAACGGTTAAGCGGTTATTTGGATTGAATTGAAATTTTCTTTTTTTTTTGTTTGTTTGTTTTGCAGTTAGTTTTTTTTGCGCTATTCTTGAATTCGAATTTGGATTCGAGTTTTCAGTATACGAGCAGTGAAATCTAAGGTTTGTTTCTTTTTTCGTATTTTCCTCTTATGAATGCTGTAATTATCGGAAATTGGAGAACGAATTCGTTGTTGAATGGAGGAAGAAGCAGTTTGTTTGAGAATCTCAACGGAGGAGATTACGGAGAACGGAAATGGTACGAAACCTGAATTGAAGCGAGACCGTGAATGTCTTGAACCGGAATCTGAACCGGAAGCATCTCCTAACAAGAAACAAGCGAAAGAAGTTTCCACTGAAGATATTCGATCGGAGGTTTCGAACCCAATTGTTTCTCCTAAAGAAAACACGTCTAGTTTCCATGACATAAGCAGTAGGAACCATGCCGGTAGTGGTGAAGTTACCTCTGTTTGTTCCAGGAATTCGAGTTTCGATGAGAGTCTGAGTGATAGTTCTCAAATGTGTGATACTTCGGGGGCTATGTTGAGTTCCCATGTTACATTGGAAATTCCAAAGCATTTGAGTTCATCAGGGATTAGGAAAATTACGTTTAAGTTCAGCAAAAGGAAGGAGGACTATGATAACGAAACTTCGTATTCAGTTGGTGGGGAATGTATGAATATGGAAAATATTTATGGGACTAGTTCAGTCGAATGGAGTAGTCGATATTCTTGTGCTCCCAATTTGGAATTGAAAATGTCTAAGAAGGTTGTTCCTAGTAACTACCCTACAAATGTTAAAAAGTTGTTAGGAACTGGTATTCTTGATGGAGCCCGGGTGAAGTATATTTCAATCTCGATGGAGGTAAATTGGTTTTTCTCCATCTAACTAAGGTTAATTTCCTTTTTGTTAGCTTTGACTTGTTTTTTGACGTTATTACAATTTTTCCTCATGGTTGTTAGAGAGTACTGGATGGAGTTATTCATGCGGGGGGCTATTTGTGTGGATGCTCATTTTGTAAATTCTCCAAAGTAAGTGATACAATTGTTCTAATTATTACTGTCAAATTTTCTGAAAGTGCTTAGTTCATAGGATGTATTGTTTTAGCTGAATGGTTTGTCTGGGGTGTGAATAGGTAGTAAGTGCCTATGAGTTTGAGCAGCATGCTGGTGCCAAAACTAGGCATCCTAATAATCACATATACTTGGAGAATGGGAAGCCAATATATAGTATTATTCAAGAACTCAAGACTGCTCCACTCAGCATTCTGGATGAAGTTATAAAAGATGTAGCTGGTACATCTATAAATGAGGAGTCCTTTCAGGATTGGAAAGGTACTAATTTCCATTTTCATGCTTTGATTGGATTTATCTTGGTTGTCTGTAGTCCTATACCATCTGTTATTGGGTCCTTTTGAGTTTGTGAATGGATTTATTTATTTATTTTCTTTGAAACTAAGAGAAACAAAAAGATAGGAATTCAGTTAGGGGACTGCCATTTTGCTAGATGTTGCTTCCCTTGTTATAGGCAAATGTATTTGGAGTCTCAGGCTTCCAAATCTTGGGATAGGTTGCTATGTGAAAGTAGTAGCTTATACAATACATCCAATTCTTGTGAGTATTACTTGGAAATCTAGTGTAATAATAGAAATTAACTGAAAACGGGGAAGAATGAATTACAAAGGGAAATTGATGTAACTGCCATAGCAACCTATCCCTAGATTTGGAAGCCAACTCAAGTGGCACATGCAAGAGTAAATAAAACAATGCAGACTTTTCACCCAAAAAAAAAAACAATGCAGACTCTTCTGCTCTCTAACTTGCAGTTGTGCAATAAGAATACTTGATTCTTTTTCCTTATTGCAATTTTTTTTGTGTTGCAAGGCAGGTTGAATTTTAAGTGTTAGGCATCAAATGCACTATTCTGGGTATATTAGTGGCCATACTGCCAGCCTTCTTAGAGAAAAGGGACACCTGGTTTTATGTCTGCCAGTATAGAGCCACATTTAACTGTTACTATTGTTAATGTTTTAACATGCTGTTATGTTCTGCAGCTAGTCTTCAGCAAAGTAACGGAAATGTTCAAGCAGAGAAGATATATAACATGAAACCTCCTAGTTTGCCTAATTCTCTAAGGTAAATATCAAGTTCTGGTGATTCCGATTTCTGTGGTCTTGCATGTTTCAACTTCTAAATTCTTTCTTTTGTTTCCTTATCTGATAGACCATCTCATTGAATTATCTTGGTTTTGAATTTGGATAAGGATTCGACCCTGTTGGTTTTATCTGGGTGCTTAGTGGAATTGAATCTAGCATGTGTATGTCATGTTTCAGTTTAGCTATGACTTGTGTTGTTGTTGGTTTTTATTTTCTATTTTTTTAATTTCTGGCTTCACTAATGCTCTACCTTTAGCAGGCTTAACTCAGCCATGAAGCGAAAGAAAACTGCTGATGGTGGTATGAAGAAAAGGTATTGTATGGCCTATTGTGCTCCCGCTCTTTGCAAATCTTAGATCTGCCTGATTTAACCTTGAATTTCTTTTAACTGTTGGCAGGGATAATGATTTACACAGGTTACTTTTTATGCCAAATGGACTTCCAGATGGAGCAGAATTGACCTACTTCATCAAAGGGCAGGTGCAATATTTTATGGGAGATAATATGGTTTATTTGCAATAATTTATGCCTATTCGTGTTACTAACCAAAATTCTTAATGTGTTTTTCAGAAGTTACTTGAGGGCTACAAGCAGGGAAATGGTATAGTATGTTGCTGTTGTGAGAGAGAGGTGAGGTTCTAATTATCAATTTGATGCTGGATTACCTCTCTCGTTCATGACTTTTGTTTAATGTTTTTTCTTTTTTTTTTTTGGTGTGAGCAGCTTAGTCCTTCACAGTTTGAAGCACATGCCGGAATGGCGGCCAGAAGACAACCGTAAGTGTTCTTTACAGAATTTGATCTTTCTCTACAATGTTACAAGTCAATTCTTTGATAAGTTTCTTTCTTTACACAGGTATCGCCACATCTATACTTCTAACGGATTGACGCTTCATGATATAGCATTGTCATTAGCAAATGGGCAGTGTGTTACAACTGGTTCCAGTGATGATACATGTGCAGTATGTGGAAATGCTGGAGATCTGCTTCTTTGTCGTGAATGCTCTCAGGCTTTTCATCCATGTCTGTATTTTCTTCTATTTTGAACTGTTTCTTTTTGGTATATGTTTCTGTTTAGAGAGGTACTTCATTCACTGTTAGTATTGTAAACATTTAATATAGTGGTCAGCATCAAATGATTCATGTGATAAATTCATCTACTACACTTACATGTGGGTCAGCATTTGGAGCTCTAATTGCATTTGTGCTTTCATGCCAAATGATTATAATGACTAGCTTTATACAAATTATTTTCAAACATAAATGGTGGATGTATACTCTTGTTATCAATGTACATCATCTTAGTTGTAAAAATAAATTGGTACCGTTGTCTTGCTAAATTTTCTTTTTGGTGGAAGATTTCCTTTCATCATTAACACTATTGAATGTTCTTTTTGCAGCTTGTTTGAATCTAGAGCACCTTCCTGAAGGTGAATGGCGTTGTCTAAATTGTGCAGATGAACACGGTTCTAGTAGGAAAGCTGTTGCTGGAGAAGCTTCAAGCACAGCAAGACCAATTGTGATACGATTGACAAGAGTTGTCAAATCACCAGAGTTTGAAATTGGTGGTTGTGTTGTTTGCAGGTTGGTACCAATATTTTTTAAATGAGCTTGAATGTGTGACTAAATCCCTCTATGCCTCCATCAATATAAGTCAATAATTTCTTGATGGTTTCTTATTTTATTTTTGGATATTTTTTGTTGGTTCTGATTTTTATTTATTATTTCCCCATTTTATTTGTGTATTTCTTATATGTTCACTGCTTTTAGATTTTAGCCTTTGTGTGTTACTAAAATTTTGTTATGAGATAGTGATTATTTTTTTGTCAGGGGTCATGACTTTAGTGGCTCTACATTTGATGATCGAACAGTTATTCTCTGTGACCAGGTATGTGCTGTTTCCTCATCCAGCTTCAATCCAAGCCAGCAATATTTTTTTTGGTATAATATGTATATATTTTTGTAGTGTGAGAAGGAGTTCCATGTTGGTTGCCTGAGGGAAAGTGGACTGTGTGATTTGAAAGTAAGTTTGAAATGAATGTTCTGGCAGGTTAGTTGTTAACATATACATGCTATTCAAGTGTTTACCTTTTCTTTTCCTTCCACCCTACAGGAAATTCCCGAGGATAAATGGTTCTGTTGCGATGACTGCAACAGGATTCATGTGGCTCTCCAGAGTTATGTTTCCAGTGGAGTGCAGATAATTCCTACTGTATTTGCAAATATAATTAGAAGAAAGTATTTAGAAAAAGGATTACTTATTGATGGAGCCACAGATTGTGTTCAATGGCGAATACTGAGCGGAAAAAGCCGTTATTCTGAACATCTGCCTTTACTTTCAAGTGCAGCTGCAATATTTCGAGTAAGTTTTTCCTGATATAAAACTAATGTTTTTTAGTGCGTTGACCTAGTTGCTCAAGATATTTATACCTTTTTGTTGATCTTTTTGTTGGTTTAACCAAGCTTTTTCAGTCGTACTGTGTGTTTGTTGGGAACAATCTATGTTGACCCAACTTTTTCAAATTGTAATTTGAAGATAAGCTCAGTGCCATTAGTGGCTATGACTTTTGAACAATATATAGAACTTGGAGTGAATACAGATGAACTTACAGACATTTACGGGATGGCTGCTATCTGCATATACTTCCATTCGTGTTTCAGCTTACGGTTTTTTATTAAAGCAGTTGAAAATTTCTTAAGCATACAATCATGACAAGAAACTCATCTATACAAACTTTTAGAATTGCAAAAATAGAACAATTTTGTAACTGAATTTGATTAGTCTCGAAGTATTTGTTTTTTCTATGGGATTTTTTGTGAATTTACCTACTAGCTGCCTTTAGATTGTTGATTATCCTGCAGATATTTTATTACTTAATCTGTATGTAAGAATTGCCTGTTTGCTCAGATTATTTGCACTTCCTTTTTTATAGGAATGTTTTGATCCCATTGTTGCAAAATCGGGTCGTGATTTGATTCCCGTCATGGTCTATGGGTATGTATTCATTCTTACACCATTTTTTTCCTTTTTGTCTTGAAAAAAATGTTCTCAGGAGTATATGTTATATTCGTGGTTAATACGATATCTTGATTTTAAACTTTGTAGGAGAAATATATCAGGACAAGAGTTTGGTGGAATGTATTGCGTGGTTTTGATTGTGAGGTACATTACTCTCTCTTGCTTTCATTATATTCTTTAGCGTGGGGTTGTGAGGTGTTATTATCTTGTTGATTACTTTATTATCTATGATGTTATACATGGTGCATATGTGCAGGTCCGTCGTCGTATCAGCTGGCCTTCTTAGAATATTTGGTCGGGAGGTTGCTGAGCTCCCTATTGTAGCTACAAGTAGAAAACATCAAGGAAAAGTAAGAATATGCAATTGCTGTCAAGTTTATTCCTTTTTGCATTTCTTTTTCGTCTTAAAATACTTTAAGATAGATCCCTAACTTAACTACACTGTCACAGTTTGTCGGTTTTGTTCTGAAGTCTTCCAATCTAGTCAAAACATGACTATGCTAATGTCGGACCAAGCTAACTAATTGTTATTTTCATCTTTTTATAGGGATATTTCCAGGCATTATTTGCTTGTATTGAGAATTTACTAAGTTCCCTGAATGTCGAAAACCTGGTGCTCCCGGCAGCTGACGAAGCTTTGTCGATTTGGACGAAGAAATTTGGTTTTACAAAGATGAGTGAGCAGCAAGTAAGTGCTGTCTAAATCTTTTACCTTTACAAAAAAGACTTAAATAAACTTTCCAACTCTAACATGAACACCGAAACTCAACTCACCTCGATTTGACCATAAAGTTAATAACCTGAATCCAACCCAAAATTAACTCAAACTCGAAACAATGTAAACCTAAAATAGTCCGGATATGAACTTGAAAATGAGAAGTAACAACCTGGGTTGAACTCGAGTTGATCTAATGTAAAAACCAAACCGACCTGTCCCATTGATGAACATGTCGAAACCTAAACCTAAAACAGTTTGGATTTGAAATGACCCAAACTTGAAAATGAGTAGTAACTTGAGATAACCCAGACTTCATAATGCTATGATTTCAGAAATCTGTACCTTGGACCTGAAATGATCTGAACTTGGAACCAAACAGAATCGATTAATACCCAAGTGGCCTAATTTAAAACCAACCCAACCCGTTCAGTTAACAACATGATGGACATGTCTATTTTGATCTGTTTATACCGAATATCAAATCACTAAGAGAATTAAGCCATTGTGAACTTTATTTGATGTTCAGTTATCCAAGTACCAAAAGGAGCTTCAACTGACGATCTTCAAAGGAACATTGATGTTGGAGAAGAAGGTAGAGCCGATACCGGAAAAATGCCGATCATCTCCTTCTGGATAACTTTTAATCGAAATACCAGGATCTGGCATTAACATCGGTTCTAATATGTGTTGTTGGTCTTAACGTTTTGCTTTTTTTCTTCTTTTTTGTTGCATCCACCATAAATGGTTTTGTTTTTTTTGTACAAAACTAGAACTATATACTGAATGAAGAAGGATGTAAAGACATTATAAAGCAAAAGTGACTGAATCAAACTCGCCTTGCATGCTGACCCTTTTTTTAATGCATGCATTGCAATTTTGCATCCAACGAGTTAAAGAAAATTCGATAATATTTTTCTTCAATTTAATTGAATGATTAATGGATTTTTTTTCAGTTGTTTTTAAAATATATTTACTCTTTTGATTATTCATAAATAAACAAAAATTGAAAACTTGTTTTTAACATAAAATAAGGTTGAAAATTCGTGAATAAAAAAAAATAGTTTTTTTTTAATTTTTGCAAAGAATTATTGGATTTTTGAATTTTTATTAATTTATCCTTTTTTTAATGTAGTTCGACCTTCTATCTTAATTGAATTCAAGTATTTATTTTTTAATATATTTGATATTTATATAAAAATGATTAATATTTTAGACTAATCATTTTATTGAATTAATTAAATGAATAGATGTCGAAATTACATAATCTCTATGATCCAATTTATGGTATCTAAATTTTAGTATATTTTTTTATTTCATAAATATCTTAAAAAATTGACATGTGTTTTTTTTAAAAATATTTTGTTATACCTTTTATATTTCTTTGCCAACTCCTCAACCCTATTTGTGGAGTTTAAAAATTTTATTATCAAAGTACCGAATAATTTCTCATAAACTAGATTACTAATATTGTTATTATTGTAACATAAACTAGAAAATAATGAAAATAAATGGATATATGTATTTTTAAAAATATTTGTAATTATATAATATTAAATTTCACACTTAAAATTGAATTAAATCAAAATTCATGTATAAATTTAAAAAATTTATCAAACTGCAAGCTTTGAATCTAGTGAATAATGGATTTGATTCTACTTGGGATTTTATCTTTTTGTTTTTGGTTTAAGACATTTCGATATTCAGTAGTTACATTAGATTTAATTACATCTGAAGTCAAATAAGCTAAAACCATTAAACTAAAGGCAAAAATATTGTTTTCTTCCTCCACAAAATCGACGAATTTTGAGCTGATCCAACCAGATAAGGTTGTGTTTTTTTTCTTTTCAAAATTGGGGTTCGAGACGAGGTGTGTTAGCTTAAGAGAATAGCCAAAATAAGATTTAGTGTAAAACCATCCTGTCTTGCTCCGAAATATTTACAAAATTACCTTTATATATATATATATATTTAATATTAATTAAATTAAAAAAAT
The DNA here is from genome assembly GCF_007990345.1 of Gossypium hirsutum. Taxonomy (NCBI): domain Eukaryota; kingdom Viridiplantae; phylum Streptophyta; class Magnoliopsida; order Malvales; family Malvaceae; genus Gossypium; species Gossypium hirsutum. The sequence goes on along the minus strand of NC_053424.1, from coordinate 118,437,253 downwards.
CCTTAGACTTTATCATAACTAATATCATTTTATCGAGAAAGGATTGTATGAAACAGTGACACCGCGTCATCTATATCCATTTCCAATAATTTTATGCCAACATCAGTATTTTTATTCGGAATTTCAGGATTTTATCCTGAATTTTAGTATTTTAATTTAGATTTGATTTTTTTCAGGATAAAATCCTGAAATTCAGGATAAGAGTACTGATGTAGCATAAAACTATTGGAAAGAGATACAGATAACATGGCGTCACTATTTCATATAATCAATTCCACATTTTATCACCTTTACTTCTATTTCATACTTGTTTATTTTCCTCTCTCATTTTAATTTATTCTTTTAAGTCTTCCTCTCATTTTCATTTTTTATTTTTTTCTTCTATGGTATAATATTTTTTTACCTAATTTTCCTAAGCTTAATTAATCACAATTTCAAATAAAAAAGCTTGAACTTAGATCGAATCAGATGAGAGTCGAGTATATAATTAATTTTTGGATTCGGGTTTGAGTGAATTAAATTTTTTAACTTGAAATCGGGTCATGACAGTAGAATATCGGGTCGAGTTAGGGGTTGGTAAAAATTCACCCCGGCCCATCCCCATTAAAGTCAAAAAACATATATATCATAAACATGGGTAATTGACTCCATCAATGGCTGGGATGTTACACCGACCTGCACTTCATAGTCACGCATGCAGCGAATCAATACATTAAACATGTAAAAGGGTTTTAGTTCAGACCCTTCGTTTCAACTGTTAAAAACCCTTAAACCCTAATAGAGCCCCGTTCCTTAATTTTCCGACTCTTTTGGCTCTGTTCCGATGGCTTTTATTTCCCGAGCCCGCCGCACCTTCACCGGACCCTTCCCTCCATGTTCTTACTTGGCTTCGATTCGTCTCAGTTCGACTCTCACTTCCCCCAAGCTTTTCATTAGCGGTATTATCTCATTTCCTTCCTTTTATCATTCTTTAAATTTCTCCATAAAAGTGATTAATTTTCATATTCATTTCCATTTCTTCTATTTTTTTTAAATTGATAATTTTATAAATTGGATCGTTGAATGAAATAAGGAATTTAGTTGTAAAATGGAAGCCAACTTATAAAATTAAAGAAATAGTGATTTATCCAAATTAAATGCTTTAATAAGATGCTAATCGAAAGCAGGGCCTAATTAAAGCTTTAAAGGCATCAACTTTATTACTACTAGCCCTATTGCCTTTTTTTATACCTATTGTAAGCGAACAAAGGATTGAATTAGTATCTATCGCGTTGTGCCATTGTGCCTATTTCAAACAAGGGGTTCTGGTTTTTTGGCATCTTCTATGGCGGGTATGGTAGTTGTGAGGAGTCCCTTTGCAATACAATAGCTGGTTCAGGGTCTTTAGTCCTAAATGAGAACCTAGCATTCATTGAAATAGCAGCTAGGATTAGTTGGATTGAGATCATGCCTCATGATAAATAACTCAGAGTTAACTCGTATTGGATTAGTTGAACTGTGTCTCATGGAATCGTGATAAATGACTAGTGGTACCATGAAGTTTAATGCTATTATCCACCATGATTGATTGGCATTAAAATGAAAAATTTTAGGACTAAGGGAAAGGATTTTGAGCACTGTATTTGCCAATATCTAGGAATTAATTCGGATTGGATTAGTTGAGCCAGATATAAATAACTTGTACTTTGAAATTCAGGGCAGTTATCTGCTACGATAGATTGGCATTAAAATGAAAAATTTTAGGACATAGGCAAAAGGCTTTGAGCACTGGCTTAAAATAGTTTTCTTTCATGCTATGAGCTATATCCTTTCTTTTTGATTGATTTATGCTAGGGTTTCGAAGGAAAAAAATTTCGAGTATATCATTTTGAACCTAGTCAGAACTTTGGGTTATATGAAGAATGCATAGCTTAGAATAGCTTTTTTTCATGCTATAAGCTATCCTGTCTTTTTGTTTGGTTGATTTAAAATTATCCAAGGGTTTCAAAGGAAAACCTAGTTAGAATTTTGGGTTATATGAAGAATGAATAGCTTAGAATAGCTTTCTTTCATGCTATAAACTATCTTGTCTTTTTGTTTGATTGATTTAAAGTTATCCAAGGGTTTCGAAGGAAAAAATATTCGAGTATATCATGTTGAACCTAGTCAGAATTTTGGGTTATATGAAGAATGAATAGCACTCATAAAAAGAGTGGCAGGAAAAGAAAAACGCATGTTCTGATAAGATGCATATTCTTTCATAACTTGTCAAAAATGAAGGGTTTGTAATATTAAGCATAAAGGCAAAGGTCCCTTTTTGTCCTTTTTTTATTTACCTTTTCACTTAACCCAAGATCATGTCTAGGTTCAACCAGCCTGTCTTGTTCTTTGAGACCTAGGGTGATAAAGTAGAAGCGTACAACGTGGTATAAGTAACTAGAGCGAGTGCTTATTATATGAAACAAGAACTAAGAGAGGTGTATGCCAGATGCCCACTAGAGTTCCCTCCGGCACTTCAGTTTATTTGTCAAAACTTCTTTGCTGTTTACTGAAGTGTTTGGGGGAACTCCGGTTGCCATCTGAGATGGTAATATTACGAATAGGGAGAACATTATGATTTTCCTTGTAACGATTCCGTTAATCATAGCCTGCTGAAACGTTTTCAGATCATTTTATCACCTCTTATCTTGGTGTATCAAACAGGTCTCCCAAGGGAAACAACAGATGAACAGTTCCAAGAGGCATTTTACCCATTTGGCCAGATTGTCGAAGGTTTAATTTAACAGTTTCTCATTTTTCTTTGGCCTTTTGAGTTATGCTTCTGCACTGGCATACTTGTTCATTCAGCTTTCATCATGATATATTATCTTTAAAATATGTCTCAGCCAAAGTCGTGAGAGATAGAGCCACCGGAAGGTCAAAAGGGTTCGGTTTTGTTACATATACATCCATTGAAGAAGCTGAGAAGGCTAGAGAAGAAATGAATGCCAAGTTCTTGCATGGATGGGTTATTTTTGTAGACCCTGCCAAACCAAGGGAATACAGACCTCCTCCACAGAGACCGGAATCGGGGCCATCTGAATCTGGTTTCCGAACGAACAAAACTGTCGGATGGTGCGGGTATAATTCAACTTAAAATAGATGGAGCTATTGTTGGGTTTATTCAAAAAGCTTTTTAGTTATTCATATAACACAACTTTTGCAGACGATAATCAGCTGAATCTATGATTCATTGTATTTTGTTTAAGCTTAATTAATACTTTCAACCATGACAATCATTTCATAACTCCAAATGCAATAATAATATTTGCCATTACAATCTTTTTATAATTCCAAAATTCCAAAATCCATAATTCAGAAAGCATATAGTAAAAGTACCGTTGAGGTTTTTGTACTGGGAAAAATATGGTACTTTCTCTTTTTACTAAAAAATAATGAATAAATTAGTACCTCTATGTTATATCAAAGAGCAAACTAATCATTTCTATTGAAATTTATATTTATTTGTTGTTAAAAATTTAAATTAATAAAATAATTAGACAATTATAAGTGATATGTCATATATATCATTTAGGCAAAGTGTCATTGTCCACCATGAATCTGAAAAGGGTTTCTTCTTTTGTTGCGGATGTTTTTTGTTATTGGGTTCTTAGGGTTTTTTTTATGTGGTTACTGTAAGGGAAAGTGATGTTGGTAATGGGTTAGCTAGTGGGCTATGTGGTGGTTGATTTTAGCATTGGCTCAGATTTTTAGTACATGGAGCTGGTTTAGGTTAGAGGTGACAAAATGAGTTGATGGTAGTGTAAGGTGGAGGGCAATGTTGGAGGATAAAGATTTAGGGAGATGAGAGCTGGAAGAATGAGGAAATTATATGCATATGTGGGGAAAAAAATATGACTGTGCTAGGTAGGATTTTTGTCTAACACCTATAATATATAGTGATCAAAATGAAAACATTTGTTATTGGGTTGTTAGGATTTTTTTTATTTGGTCACTGTTATGACGAGTGATGATGGTAATGGCTGACCCAAGTGAGTTATGTGGTGGTTGATGTGGTGTAGGTGGTGGTCAATTTTAGCAATAGGGGTTGAGGATGGTTGTGGATGATAGGAGCATTGGCTGAAATTTTTGGTATGTAGAGCTAGTTCGGGTTACAGGTGACAATGAGTTTATGGTAGCTTAAAGTGGAGGGTTGTGTTGAAGGATGAAGATCGGGAAAGATGAGGGCTGGAAGAATGAGGAGGAAATTATATACATATGTGGGAGAAAAATATGGCGTGCTAGGATTTTCGTCAACCCTTATAACCTAAAGTGATCAAAATGAAAACATTTGCTAACACTAGTATCCTTTTTGCAAACTTTTTTTTGGTACTCAAAATAAGAATGTATGAAAATTGATTGATCAGCTATATAGTTTAACCTATTTTAAAATTTTTATTACTTAAATAAAAAAAATTATTAATACATTATGGTAATTATTTGATAATTTCGCTAATATTAATGATGAAAATAAAAAATTTAAATTATTAATACATTATGGTAATTATTAAATTTTAGTGATGAAAAGAGAAATATATTAATAGTTGAGTGATTATTTATAAAATTTATTTAAAAAAATAATTATTTATTACTACATCTAACCCTTTCCATCAAGTTGATTGGATCGTTCCATTTCACGAGGATTGCCAAAGAGGTTACTTATCCACCGTCCATTAAACACCCTATCAAACGGCTCAAAATCTCCAAATCCGTAAGCCAAATGTCGCCCATTTTTCTCACTTCGCATATAAATTGAACTAATTTTCCAACACGAAATCACAAACATTTTCTCGAGAAAATTTCACTGCGAGATTCATATCGGGTTTCAACTCTTTTCCTCCAATTTGCACTTGAAGTGATGGATACCGGATCAAAGGTGAAGAAAGGAGCCGGAGGAAGGAAAGGCGGCGGTCCAAAGAAGAAACCGGTTTCTCGTTCAGTGAAAGCCGGATTACAGTTTCCCGTCGGTCGAATTGGCCGGTACTTGAAGAAAGGGCGATACTCTCAACGTGTGGGAACGGGTGCTCCAGTTTACCTTGCTGCTGTTCTTGAATACCTAGCTGCTGAGGTAATTTCGTTTCTTCCCAAGCGATGAATTAGGTTAAAAATGTGCTTATAGTCCCTATACTTGTATAGGGACTATATATATATTAACCGTTGAATTATCCCCATTGAAGTTGGGGATTTGATTGGTTGAAACTTAAAAGTGTAGATACACCCTTATGTATGTTTCTAAAATTGGGTTTTTTCTTTTTATTTCTTCAAAGGTTCTTGAGTTAGCTGGCAATGCTGCAAGAGACAACAAGAAGAATAGGATCATTCCAAGGCATGTTCTATTGGCAGTGAGGAACGATGAAGAACTTGGGAAGCTTTTAGCTGGTGTGACCATTGCTCATGGTGGTGTTTTGCCCAATATTAACCCAGTTCTTTTACCAAAGAAAAACGAAAAGGTGGCGACCAAGGAGCCTAAATCGCCATCCAAGGCTACCAAGAAGTCTCCTAAGAAGGCTTAGTTTCATTTATTTGATTATGTATTTAGTTTCCTCTGTGTAGGAAAATGTTAATGTTGGTAATGTAGGAATTTAGGGCCATTGTATTTCTGAAATCTAATTTCCCAGTGTTGTTTCGAATAGGTTTGTTTGAAATGAATGAATGGAATTCAGATTATATGGCTTTGTTATAGGGGTAATTCGTCCCTTGCAATAGTTGCAGTATCCTTCCTCGTTGATTATTGGCAGTGATAAAGGTCCATATGGCATTAATGTCCCTTCCTTCAAACATCATCTTCTTCACGCACTTAACATCTAACCATCACATTCCTTTGAACTGATTTGACACTCCCTTAAACTGATTTATGTTGTAAACAGTTTAGGGTTGATTTGTTTTGACAAATCCTTTATCAATGCCTTGAGAATAACAAACTCCGAGCATCCATAGTTTTTCAAGTGCTGGTTGTTTAAGTGGTTTGGTCAGAATATCAGTAATTTGTTCATTGCTCTTGCAGAACTGCAACTCTATCTTCTCTTCCTCGCATGGATCCCTCAAAAAATGAAAACAGACATCAATATGTTTGCTTTCTCTCATGCATCACTGGATTTCTTAACAGCTTGATGCTTTACATATTATCACAGTTTATGATTGTTCAGCTCTAAGTATTTTGAACATATTTCTAAGCCACAATGCTCGACTCGTACTTGAAGTTGATGCCACAAATTCAACCTTGGTTGTGGAAAGTGTAACTATTTGCTGTTTCTTTGACAACCATGATATTGCACCTGAATTAAACTTGAACACATAACTGGAAGTGTTCTTACGATCATCAATGGCCCCTGCATAATTACCTATTAGTATACCCAACAAAATTAACATCAATATCCTTTTTGTAAAACACACCATGATCAATTGTGCCCTTCACATATCTCAAAACTCTTTTAGCTGCAATGAGATGCATTCAATCGGGTTATCTATGTATCTGCTAATTGAACTCATAGCATGCATGATGTCAAGCTTGGTAGATATCAAATACATGAGGCTACCAACTATTTGCTTAAAATAAGTGTTGTCTATTTCTCTTCCTTCATCATTTTTGTGCAGCATCAAACTAGGTTTAGTTGGTGTAGCAAATGACTTGCAATATGTTATTTTGAACCTTGCAAGAATCTCATTTCTTTTGATAAATAAAATTATAAGGGCAATTTGAATGACTTCTAATCCCAAAAAATATCACATTAATCCTAGATTGGTCATTTCAAACTCATTAGACATCTCAACATTATTACCGGTAAATATAAATTCATCAACATAAAGACAAACAATAAGCATTTTACCTCCATCAGACTTGACATGGAGGGTATGCTCAAAAGGACATTTCTCAAATCCCAACTTTGCAAAATGAGCATCTATGCGACTGTACTAGGCCCTTGGTGCTTGCTTTAGTCCATAGAGAGTTTTCTTTAGTTGATAAACCTTCTTTTCTAACCCTTTCTTCTCGTAACCAGGTGGTTCATCAACAAATACTTCATCTTGTAAGTTGCCATGGACTTAACATCTAATTGAAGAATCGGCCATGAGTGTTGTGCTGCAATCGAATTCACTTGTCTCCAGCCTTACAATTGGGGCAAAAACTTCCTTATAATCAATCTCGTGCTCTTGCTTACAGCCTTTTGCTACCAACTAAGTCTTGTGTTTGTCAATTTCACATTCCTCATTCAACTTCGTCTTGAAAATCCATTTGACATCGATGCTTTTTTGTCCTTCAGGCAGATCTGTCAACTCCCAAGTTTGATTTTTTTCAATGGACTCAGTTTCTTTATCCATTGTCTCTTTCCATTTCTTCTCTTTCACAGCCTCATAAAAAGTGATTAGATCACTATCAACATATAATGCAAAATAAACACCATCATCTGTAATAATATCTTCAAATTCATCCATGCTGGCCTTTTCCTTGATCTTTATCCATGCTGGTTGTTGATCTTGAATTTCACTAGCCTCTAACAGTTGAGACATCATCATCCAATAATAAACTTGGAACTGAATTGCCATCAACCCAATCCCATCTAGCGTCTTCATCAAAAATAACGTCTCTGTTGATTATCACTTTCTTCGTTGAGGGATTAAACAACTTGTAAGCTTTTGAAATTCCACTAACTCCAAGAAATACAAATTTCTGACTTTTGGCATCAAGTTCATTCTTCTTTCATTAGATATAAGTGCATATGCAATACATCCAAATATCTTAAAATGATCAACAACGGGTTTCTTGCTATATGTGCATATGCAATGCATCAAAACATCTTAAAATGATCAACAACGAGTTTCTTGCCGCTCCATGCCTCTTGAGGCGTCATGTGTTTCATTGCCAATATTGGACTTCTGTTTAAAACATGAATTGACCACATCACTGTTTCAGGCCATAAGTTTTTTGGAACTCTTTGTTGCGAGCAAGCTTCTAACCATATTGAGAATGATTCTGTTCTTTCACATATACCATTTTGTTGTGGTGAATATGGAGCAGTCAATTGTCTCTTTATATCATTTGATTCACAATATGCAAGAAAATCATTAAAGCAAAATTCTCCTCCACGGTCTATTCTAAGTGTTTTGATTTTCTTATCAACTTGATTTTCAACAAGAGCTTTAAAACTCTTGAAATCATCAAATGCTTTAGATTTTTCCTACAAAAAGTACACCAAAGTTTTCTTGAGTTCTTTTCTCTTTTTCACCTGAGAAAGCATCCTTATGCTGCTTTTCAACAATACATTCTTCACAGGGCTTTGATGGAGGAATAATTACAAGAAGACCAATAACCATTTGCTTTTGTTGAGCCCTTAGGCCATTAAAGTTCAAATGACCATATCTGTAGTGTCACTTCCATGGTGAATCATCTACTTTAGCTAGCAGACAATCATGAAGTTCTTTAATCTTCAAAGGAAATAACATGTTTGCACTCATTTTAACAACAACAATGGACCCTTTTTTTGAATCATACACCTTACATTCTCCATTGAAAATTGTGATATTGTATCCTTTATCTTGTAATTGACGAGCACTCAAAAGATTAGTTTTCAAATTAGGAACATAAAAAACATTTGAAATTGTTTCAATAAAATCATTCATGGTTCTGATCTGAATATCACCTTTTCCCATCACCTAAATAGTTGACTTATCCCCAAAATTCACGATTGTATGAAAACTTTCATCTAATTTAGTAAAAAAAGACTTACAACCGGTCATGTGATTGTTGCAGCCTGTATCCACATACCAAGTTTGTTGATCAAACTCCTCTATTGCGTGAAAGGCCATCAAAAGTGTCTCCTCCTCCTCCAGTTCGGCAAAGTTGGACTTTTCTTCCTTTTCTTTTGGTAGCTTTGTATAGCATTCATTCTTTTAGTGATCATAATTCCTACATCTATAACATTCAATCTTAAATTTGTCAAAATAACCTCTTCCTTTTTATTGGGAATCTTCTGTTTTAGAAGCATGAGTGGAATTATAAGATCTGTTGTCTTTATTCCCACGACCACGTCCTCCTCTTCCACGACCACTTCCTTTTGTACTTGAGGATTCGGTGTAGGCTTTGAGAGATTGACTTTGGGCTCACGACAAATTAAAGAGCTTTGTAGCGCATCATCAATGGACAAATGACTAACATTTTTAGATTCTCCAATGGAACAAAAAACATAACTCCATTTTGGAGTTAGTGACCTCAGTATCTTCAACACAATTTTAGCATCTTCCATGTCTAAACCATGAAAGCGCATCTTGTTTGCAATCCCATTGTTCTTCTAATGAAATCTGTGACAGATTCTCTTGTCAATGATTGAAGCAATGCTTGCTTAACCCTATTTGATCCTGAAAACTACTTTTTCATTGAATCCCAAATCTGCTAGGAAATATCCTTTTAGAGAATTGTCTCTAAAAGTGAATGATCAGTTGCTTGAAATAATTAATTTTTTGCTTTTAAATCTTAGAGTTTTCATCTGCCAAAGCCTTAGCTTGTGCTTCAGTAGACATTTCTCTTGTTGTTGATCTAGCTACACCATTCTCCACAATGTGTAACCTTTACTTCATTCAGGTTAAGTGTCGTTCTCCATCATGAACCTTAAAGGGGTTTCTTCTTCTCTTTTGTTTCTTCTTCTCACTCCTTATTCTTCTTCTTCTTCTCTCTGTCTCTCCTATTGATTAGAAATTAGGTATTTTTTATGTGGATGTTGTTTACTGTTATTGGGTTGTTGGGGGGGGTTTATTTGGTTACTGTTACGACAAGTGATGGTGGTAATGGGGTTAGGCAGTGGTTGATGTGGTATAGATGGTGGTCGGTTTTAGCATTGGATGATAGTAACGATGGCTGAAATTTTTTGTGCGTGAAGCTGGTTTGAATTAGAGGTGGCAAAATGAGTTGATGGTAGTGTAAGGTGGAAGGCTGTGTTCGAAGATGAAGATAGGGGGGATATGAGGACTGGAACCAGAGGTGGAAATTATATACATATGTGGAACAAAGAGATACGGCATTGTAGGTAGGATTTTTGTCGACCTTTATAACCTAGAGTGAGTAAAATGAAAATATTTGCTAACAATTGTGCCCTTTTTGCAAAAAAATTAAATTTCGGGGCTTAAAATGAAAACATATGAATATTGAGTTATAAGTTGTGTAGTGTACTATTTTAAACTTGTTAGAAAAATATTTTTATTAATACATTAGGGTAAGTATTGGTATACGGACGGTGGTAATTATTTGGTAATTTCGATAATGTTAATGATAAAAAAATAAACTTAAGTGATTAAAACGGAAATCAATTAATAGTTGAGAGACTATATATAAAATTTACCCAAAATAATTACTTATTAATAGATAAAACACTTTCTAACAAGTTGATTGGATCGTTCCATTTCACGAGGATCGCCAAACAAGATTATTATCCACCGTCGATTAAACAACCAATCAAGCGGCTCAAAATTTCCAAATCCGTTAGCCAAATGTCGCCCATTTTTCTCACCTCGCATATAAATAGAACCAAATTTTCCGATAAGAAATCACAAACATTTTCTCGAGAAAATTTTACTTCGAAATTTCCTTTCCTTTTTCGATTTTTTCCTCCGATTTGTATTTGAAGTGATGGATGCAGGATCAAAGGTGAAGAAAGGAGCCGGAGGAAGGAAAGGCGGCGGTCCAAAGAAGAAGCCGGTTTCTCGTTCGGTGAAAGCCGGATTACAGTTTCCCGTTGGTCGAATTGGCCGATACTTGAAGAAAGGCCGATACTCTCAACGTGTGGGAACCGGTGCTCCGGTTTACCTTGCTGCTGTTCTTGAATACCTTGCTGCTGAGGTAAATTTACTTTTTCCCAAGCGTTGAATTAGGTTGAAATGTGCTTATAGTTCCTATACTTTTAAAGAATTATGAATTTAGTCCCTGTACTTGTTTAGGGACTATAGGCATATTTTAACCGTTGAATTATCCCCATTGAATTTGGGGATTTGGTTGATTGAGACCTTAAAGTGTAGATATACCCTTAAATATGTTTTTTAAAATTGGGTTTGTTTTCCTTTTTAATTATATAAAGGTTCTTGAGTTAGCTGGTAATGCTGCAAGAGACAACAAGAAGAATAGGATCATTCCAAGGCATGTTCTATTAGCAGTGAGAAACGATGAAGAGCTTGGGAAGCTTTTAGCTGGTGTGACTATTGCTCATGGTGGTGTTTTACCCAATATTAACCCAGTTCTTTTACCAAAGAAAAACGAGAAAGCGGCTGCAAAAGAGCCTAAGTCGCCATCTAAGGCTACAAAGTCTCCAAAGAAATCACCTAAGAAGGCTTAGTTGTTTGTCTATTATAGGGTTTGTTTTGATTTATCTGTTAATGTATGTAGGTTCCTTTTGTGTACTTTGGTTGTAGGAAAATGTTGGTAATGTTGTTTAGAATATGTTTTGTTTGAAATGAATGAACTGAAATTCAGATTATATGGGTTTGTGCTTATTTTTATCAAATTGATTATCGTCAGTGATAACATTCCTTCAATCGATCTTCCCGTACTGAAAATCTAACAATCATCTTCCCGGGTCTATAGCATCGCAACTGCGTGTGGAGGTTTTGCCCTTCTGTTCTTTCCTTTCCGGTTATCTTCTTGTTATTGTTCTTCGTTGACTTCTGTTGCCTTTTGCCACTAACCATGTGGGATACCAATGTTGGCAAACGATCGTATACATCGAGAACTCATGTCGCGTTCAATTTCAATTGTAACCCCTGTTTTTCACGGCTACCTTTTAAGGGCCGATACCTGCTTCAATGGAGTCTTCTGTAAGAACGGATGACAGCACGAAAGGTCTAACTAAAGACTCGAACGAGAGCAAGGTAACTGGTTGGAATCCTTGAGGAATATCTGCTGCAATGCGGTTCTAGGTTGATCGATGAATGAACTTTATTTTCACGGAATTAAGATTAAATTGATAGAATGTTAATGATTTTAAGGAATTAAGATTAAATTGATAGAATGTAAAGGTTTGAAGGGCTGATGCCTGCTTCAATCAGAACAAGAGCAAGGTAACTGGTCGAAATCCTCAAGGAATATCCGCTTCAATGCGGTTCTAAGTCAATGGGTGAATGAAATTATTAATGGATTTATGATTAAATCGATAGAATGTAAACAGTTAAGGTCTATAAAATTTAAGATTAAATTGATAGAATAGATGAATCAACATTATTTTAACAGAATTAAAATTAAATCGATAAAATATAAACAGTTAAGGTTTATAGAATTTAAGATTAAATCGATAGAATGTTAACGGTTAGGGTTGATAAAATTTGTAAGTATTATAGAAAAAGAAATTTTAAACTTAAGTAATCAATAGTTAAGTGAAAATTTAGCCCCTTACATCAACTTGATTGGATTGTTCCATTTCACGAGGATTGCCAAATGAGTTGCATATCCACCGTCGATTAAACAACCAATTAAACGGCTCAAAATCTCCAAATCCGTAAGCCAAATGTCTCCCATTTTTCTCTCCTCGCATAAATAGATCCAAATTATCATATACGAAATCACAAACATTTTCTCGAGAAAATTTCACTACGAGATTTCATTTCGGATTTGAAGTCATTTCCTCCAATTTGTACTTGAAGTGATGGATACCGGATCAAAGGTGAAGAAAGGAGCCGGAGGAAGGAAAGGCGGCGGTCCAAAGAAGAAACCGGTTTCTCGTTCAGTGAAAGCCGGATTACAGTTTCCCGTCGGTCGAATTGGCCGGTACTTGAAGAAAGGGCGTTACTCTCAACGTGTGGGAACGGGTGCTCCCGTTTACCTTACTGCTGTTCTTGAATAGCTAGCTGCTGAGGTAATTTCGTTTTTTACCAAGCGTTGAGTTAGGTTAAAATGTGCTTATTATAGGGACTATAGATATATTTTAACCGTTGAATTATCCCCATTGAAGTTGAGGATTTGGTTGATTGAAACTTAAATTGTAGATACATCATGCACCCTTAAGTATGTTTCTAGAATTGGGTTTTTATTTATTTATTTAAAGGTTCTTGAGTTAGCTGGTAATGCTGCAAGAGACAACAAGAAGAATAGGATCATTCCAAGGCATGTTCTATTGGCAGTGAGGAACGATGAAGAGCTTGGGAAGCTATTAGCTGGTGTGACCATTGCTCATGGTGGTGTTTTACCCAACATTAACCCAATTCTTTTACCAAAGAAAAACGAGAGGGCGGCTGCAAAAGAGCCCAAGTCACCATCCAAGGCTACCAAGAAGTCTCCTAAGAAAGCTTAATTTCATTTATTTGTATATGTATGTAGCTTCCTTCGTGTAGGAAAATGTTAATACTGGTAATGGTACTTTGCCAGTGTTTTTTAGAACAGACTTTGGTCTGAAATGAGTGAAGTGAATTCAGATTATATGGCGTTGTGTTAATGGTATTTGTTGCACCGTTTTATGGTAATAAAGTCTGTTTCGTCTTGTTAGTGTAAAGTCTCTTTGCCCCTTGCAATAGTTGCTTCCCTGAAGCAACTTTCTTCTTCGTTGATTATGGTATTAACATCCCTTCTTTCATCATCTTCACGCACTAAAGGTCAAATAATCCCATTCCGGTACTGAGGTCAGATTGAAATCACGTATTGCCAGAAAGTGCTTCTACCTCATTTGGAATGGCGGTTTATCATTCAATTCGATCATGAACATCTCGTGTTAGGGAAAGAAACATCATTCAATATCCATATTGGGTATAATCAAAACAACTATCATTGAATCCCAAAACCTAAAACTCAAGAACATTAAACCATCATTTTGAAAACCCTAAAATCCCAAATCGGATAACCTAATAAGAATCCAATCTCAAAACAAAAAGAAAGATAAATCTAAGAACTAGTGAACTTAGTAACCGCCTTAGTTCCTTCAGAAACGGCATGCTTAGCCAATTCACCAGGCAAAACCAATCGAACGGCGGTTTGGATCTCCCTAGATGTAATCGTCGGCTTCTTATTATACCTAGCCAATCTCGATGCTTCTTGAGCCAATTTCTCAAAGATATCGTTGATGAAACTGTTCATTATCCCCATCGCTTTGCTCGAGATCCCGATATCAGGATGAACCTGTTTCAATACCTTGAAGATGTAAATCTTGTAAGTCTCGACGCTCTTCTTAGCCTTCTTCTTCTTATCTGCGCCGCCTTCTTTTGAGATCTTCTTCTCCGCCTTTGGCCTCTTCTCCGCCGGAGCCTTTTCCGCCGGTTTTTTCTCGGCGGGCTTCTTCCCACCAACCTTTGGAGCCATAGGATATAAAGAATGGGGAAAACGAGGGTTTTTTGAGAACGGAATCAGAAATGAAAGAAGAACTCGAGGAATTGGAGAATGAGTGAATTGAGAGTTTAGGGGGAGATGGATTGTTTACATATAGAGGAGAGGTGGTTTCTGATTGGTTGGTTGAGTTTCACTCGGATCGATGACGTGGAGTCCTTTGAGTTGGTTAGATTTGAAGCGCCGTGCGGAAATAGGTAAGGACAGTTCACCACTGCTAAATTACTTAAAAGTCCCTTACGCTAGTTTTTCGGTTAAATTTTACTATTAGTCCTTGTACTATACATAAAATGTGAATTTAGTCTATATATTTTAATTTGGTATTTTAGTCCATGTGCTTTTTGTATTTTAAATTTCAGTCCTAAGCAAATTATATTTGTTGAATTCATTAAATTTTTTGTACTTCCTAAATCATAAGTAACAAATACATATTTTCACATTTATAATGTCATGCCAGCTTCTTATTTCTTTATATTATCAAAAAAATCAGTTAACAAATTTAATGATTACCATCTGCGTCCAAATTGAAATCTCGAAATTTGAAAAGTACAAGGACAAAGAATAATTGAATAAGAGAGAAAGTGGACTAAAACTACAATATAACATTTAATCAAACGAATTTAACTTCTGTATGAATTCCAATTGAAATTTCAATTTATAAAAATATAAAAATTAAATTTAAAATTTACACCTAATACAATAAAAAATTAGTTTTATTTTATCAAGTAATTTCTTATACTTTTATTCTATTCAATATAAGGATTGGCATAATACTATAATATAAGGATACCACCAGAACATTACGAAGTATAGAGTCTAATTTAAAATTTAGGCCATACCTCAAGGACATCACATGGAATAAACCCTGAAAGATAAGAAAAACCGTTTCCGTCCACCTTACGTCCACACAGATCTTAACACCAAAAATTAATCCAACGGTTAGGATTTGATTCCGATCAACTTATTTCTTCAAACATTACTCTCTTTACAATATTTCTTTTCTTCTCTTTCTCACAGAAGAACAAAAAAATTCAACGGCCGACCGTTTGTGTCGTTCCGGAGACGTTTCACATCTCATTTCACCAGATCTCAACTCTTCCTTCGCCGGTATTGCTTTTCTTTTTCAATTTACCAAAATAAAATTAAAAATACATTTTATTTCCATTATTTTATTTTATTTTTACATTGATTTTTGACGACGATTTTTTTTTCTAGGGTTTATTTGTTCTTCCTTGTTTTTTGGCTGTTTTCAATAAATTTCTTCTATTTTTCCATGGCTGCTCCACCTGCAAGAGCTCGAGCCGATTACGACTATCTCATAAAGCTCCTTTTGATCGGCGACAGCGGTAATTTTTTTTAAAATTTAAAATCTCTTTATATATGAATATTGATTTGAAATGCGATCTAGTAGTTAATCTACATCGTTTTTGAGAAATGTCAGCGCTCTTTGATAGGATTTGATTTTTTTTTCGTAATGTAGAAAACCTAGATGTGAAACCGTGGTTTGATTTCAGGATCATTACCTTAGATTAAGCTTCGCTTTAGGTTCATGTATTAACTCAATTGCGTTAAGCGAGATTGATTCGGTAAAAAGAAAGGCCTATTTGTATTTTTTTTATTTTTTATTTTTATGGTGGAACTATGGCAGTGAGCTTTGTTCATCATACATAGGTTGTATCTATTGATTTCTATGTTTTAATATAGCTCATTGCCATGTAAATATCCTCTGTCTCGATTGGGGATTAATGACTGATGATGTATTCATTTACATGAGCTTTCTTGATATTCTGCATTTTCTTTTGAAAAAAATAGGTTCTATTTAGTGTTTTCATGGTGAATATATGCTAGTGAGCATTGTTTGTCATATATTTTAGGTCACATCTATGAATTTCTATGTTTTAACATAGCTCATTGCCATGTGAATATCCTCGGTCTCTATTAGTGTTACTGATGATTAACATCGTGGAGGCATAGAATGTACATTTGCATGAAGGAACTGTTTCTTAATTCATGGGATGTCTGCTGCAAATAGCTGTATACTTGCCTGTAATTAGGAATTAATAGTTGATGTTGTATTAATTTACATGATATCTTTTCTTGATATTCTGCATGTTCTTTTGACTTTGTGTAACAAAAATGTATGTTTACCTTGTTATTGCGTTGTTGGGCAGGTGTGGGTAAGAGTTGCCTTCTTTTGCGTTTTTCGGATGGCTCATTTACTACAAGTTTTATCACAACCATTGGGTAGGTGTTTTCCTAATTGCAGTACAGTGATCTTATTATTATTGATTTTGTTACAAAGGGTATGTGGGTTAATAATGATGTGTGGCTTTGGCAGAATCGACTTTAAGATTAGGACTATAGAGCTTGATGGAAAAAGAATCAAACTGCAAATTTGGGATACTGCTGGGCAAGAGCGGTTTCGGACTATTACAACTGGTTTGTTTTTGGCTCTGAAGGTGTCATTGTTTAGAAATGAATCCAATCAGAATTACTATCAGTTTGGTTTATAATAATTTTGATAGCATGACTTGGGCATTGATTTATCCGAGTTTGTTAATTGTGAGTGTCATTGCATGATGTGAGCTTTTGTTTGCTCTCACTCTGATATTGTCAAATTTAACATCTCTAGTTCATTGTTGCTCTCCTTTCTGTTTCTGTTGCTTTTTCAGTCTGTTTGGAAATTAGGAGTTTGTATGCTTCCACGGTTTGACTCTAATGCTTTCAAACCTGCATAACGTCTTACACCCGAGTTTTATTACAAAACTTGGAAATAAGATTACAAATTCAATTCTTTCTATTGTCTTCTAGAGTCTTGTCTGGTTGACAGATGAATTAAGTAATGTTTTCTATTTGTGCAGCTTACTACCGTGGAGCCATGGGCATTTTGCTCGTCTATGATGTGACTGATGAGTCATCTTTCAATAGTAATTACTGAACTTTTTAATCGTTTTTATTTTGTATTTTCTTACATATGCTGTTTGATCTTATCTACCTTTGAATCTTTTTAGCCATTTCTACCGTTTCCTGTTAATTTTCCTTGATTTTGAATCTTTTCACTTTCCTGTAATTTGGAAACTTGAAATACCCTTCTTTTCCACTAAAGTTTATCCTTTTTTGCTTAGACATTAGAAACTGGATTCGTAATATTGAACAGCATGCTTCGGACAATGTCAACAAAATTCTGGTGGGTAATAAGGCTGATATGGACGAAAGCAAAAGGGTCCGTTTCTCTTTTTCCCTCTTCCATATTTGCACATACATTTTCCTCTCTTTCAATGCATTTGCAGCTATCCCTCCGTTTTTCGTTTTCCCATAGATATTTTTCAAGTCAAGTTGATTTTGCAACTTCTTTTTCAGGCCGTCCCTACCTCAAAGGGCCAAGCTCTTGCCGATGAATACGGCATCAAGTTCTTTGAAACTGTATGTAATTTTCACTACGGGTCTTTTATTTTATTTTTTCTGATATGATTAGTTGGTCTTTTGTATATGCTCAAGAGCCACTCTTGTCATCATGCAGAGTGCAAAAACAAACTTAAACGTTGAGGAGGTTTTCTTTTCAATAGCCAGGGACATTAAACAAAGACTTGCCGATACCGACTCAAAGTCTGAGGTATGGTTTCTTTAAACACGAACATATTAATTATTCAAACTCATTTATCACTGACTATTTTTTTCCCTTCCAACAGCCACAGACGATCAAAATTAACCAAGGCGACCAAGCAGCAGGAGGTGCAGCGCCCGCTCAAAAATCAGCTTGCTGCGGTTGAACGAACTATTTCGAGGATGAGATGAGATTTGAAGGGTACATTCTCTATTACTGCAGTAGCTGTTTTGGTCTTAAAAAAGAAAAAAAACTAATTTTGTTACAACTTATATATATTGTTTGTGTTTGTATTCACTTCTTTGCTTATCATTATTTTTACAATCTGCTAACTCCTTTGTGTGAAATGTTTGATTATATTAGATTATTTTTATCACCTAAATAACATGTGTTTGATAGCTGTAACAGTACCATGGAGGCGTATGTATTAGGAGTAGGATTGCATTGTCTTATTTACCCAAAAAAGAGGCAAATTAGTCCTTGTACGTTAAATCAAATTATCTATTTTTGTTATTAAAAATAGGTCCCTGCATGCCATGTATCATTATCTAGTTATTTTGTTACTTACATTAATTTTTAACGGTACAAATGAATAAAATCTTAAATAGAAAAGATTAATATACTCTTTAAAAATTAATGCACTAAGATTAATTTGCTTTATCTTTTGAGTAGATGGAACAAAATATAATTTAACTCTCAGTATAAGGGTTACCACGGTACTTTTAATCATATGCTAGCCGATTTATATCTTACCATTATGACATGTATACATTTCTTAAAAGGGTACATATACAATCTTGTAATATATAAAGGGATTTTCCATGAATACATGATAAAGCAAATTCAATGTGAAGATCAACTTTGGGAGCATTGTTCCCAAGTACAAAGGATTAATTGCATCATATATCTCAAATTATGATTAAGATGAAGATCAACTTTGGGAGCATTGTTCTCAAGTACAAAGGATTTATTGCATCATATATCTCAAATTATGATTAAGATTTTAAATTAATTTTCAAATTTCGAATTAAAGTTTTAAGTGTTAGCTCCAAAGCGTATCAGAATATATGTTTAATTGTTGTTCTAAAATAAAAAAGGTTAATTTCACAGTATGTTGGAATTCTAAAATATTTTAATTAAATCTTTAAAATATCAATATTATATATTGAATCATTCTTTTCTATACTATGGATCAAATGTATGTTAAAGAGTATTGATTCTGATTTTACAAGGTGTTATAAATTTGTGCCTTTATCTAATTAGAAATAATAAGAGATTTAATCACTACTATTATTTATAAAAAATCTCTAATTAAGGAAGTCCAAGATTTTCATTTTGTTTAATGTCAATTGTAATTAATGAAAAATTAACTACTCATAGCATTCTCCCCAATTCATAAATAAAAGGATAATACACTTCAGCGCATTCGAATTTACATCCTTCTGTATTGACAATAATAATCATACCAATTGAGTTAAAGACTCAATCAACGATTTATGGCTAAATTTTATTATTATTGCAAATGATTTTAACAAATAAATAATTTTATGACTTAAAAAAAATATTTTCTTAATTAAGTTCTCAAGTGATGAAATAGCTTCTTCTTGTAATTATGAGAAATGGAAATGAACTATTATGTATGTATTTTCATAATCCAAGCCATACACTAGGAATCTAATAGTTATTTTGCAGGTTATATATCAATGTTTCTTAATAGTGCCGAAAAAATTAATAAAATAAAAATCGATTCGAGTTAAGTTTAATTCGATTTTTATTATTTATTTTTATTTAATTTAAATAAAAATTGATGAATCAATTCAAAACAATAGAATTTGACTTGATTTTTTATATTTAATTTAATTTTTTAATTGATAATAAAATCGAATCGAATCGAGCAATTGGGTTACATTCTAACTTGATTTTCAACTAATTTTAGGCATTGCTTGAACTAAAATCAAAGCAAATGTACTACAACAACGAAGTACAATCAATAAGAGATGAATTTATAGGTGAAATTGGGATACACCAAGAAATAACCAATGTATTATATCAGCTATTATTTCAAGCCTGCCATGAAAGAGACGAAGCTAAACAGCAATTGAAGCAATCAATGGTGGAAATCTCCGAATTGAAGAAATTACTCAACAAACTGTTACCAACATCCAACTTTTCATCCGAAACCAATTCTTCCGACGACGTTTCATTGACGGCCGATGATTGTACTCGTCGGAAAACGTTGAAAGCTTCATTGGTTGAAAATTCCGGTGGTCGAATTCCCGTCAGAAAATGTTATTCTATCGGAAATGTAATTGATGCCCTTATTGAAGGAAGGCCGTTGCCGGTGAAAGGGAGGTTATTTGAAGCTGTTATTGATACTCCGCCATTGTTGGAGACGCTTATGATTATAGGTGAGCTTCCTAATTGGCGAAACCCTCCGCCATTGCCGTTTAATCTTGTTGTTAATGAAATCTCTAATTCCCAAACATTGAACTATAAGAAGTGATGTAAATGAGGGTAGTTTTTGGTGAATAATTTATGAATGGTGTGGTTTTTCTTTATTTATAAAGTTTTTTTAAAAAAATCTTACGATTTATTGAATTATTTATGTGGGTATGAAATATTATAAAATATCACTTAATTATTTAATTTTATCTTTTTTTTTTAATACCAAACGAAAACATCTAAAAACTCAAGATAGTTGGGTGACTAAAAAAGGCAAAACTGAATAGTCTAGTAATAAAAAAAGAAAATCACTAATAATTGAATGATTATATTATAATTTTTCATAAATAGGTGACCCTAAAAAAAACATAATTAGATGACTATTTATGTAGTTTACCTTTTTTATTTAAGTCATTTGGTAGTTATTTTTAAAAAAAATTTGATTAGTGAATTCCAAGCAACTATTAAACGATTTATATGATAGTTCAGTACCTATTGATGAGAAGAAGAACATAACTTATATCTAAGTCAATTTAATAGTTACTATCAAATATCAAAAAAAACTGTTTGAATTTTGATTCGTCAATTCATGACAACCAAAGCTATTTTATATATAAGAAATAAAAGCTGAATTATAGCAGAAAAGAGAAAGAAGAGCTTTTGATTGATACAATTGATGTAAACATAAAGAGTCATATAAGAACGATTTTAACAGCTCACTGATTTATATGAGAAATTTCGAATAATTCAAAAACAATTCAGTAACAAATTTATAACTTTTGAAGTTAAATGATAAAAATAATATTTTTTTTCAAGCAAACAAGTAGTTTTTATATTTCCCTTTAGTTGACTATACGGGCCTTGATTTAGCTATAAAAAATTGTACATAGAAAACCCACTCCATGTTTCGATTGAATCCAAATTATAGATTCTCTCGAGCCGCTGCTGCAACCATATTCAACAATGAAGCTCATAACCCTCTATTTATCGTCCCAAAAGTCGCCAATACCCACTTTTGCTTTTCATCAACCTCGTTTGCGGATGCTTGCAAGTTATTCGACGAAATGTCTGACTTAGATGTAGTCTCAGCCACTTCCATAATAGGAACCTTCTCTAAGCAACATCTTCATAAAGAAGCCATATATTTGTTTACCAGGATGCTTTTCAACAATATTAGACCCACTGAATTCACATTTGGGACTGTGATTCACTCTTCCACTTTGTTAAAAGACCTCAACATTGGCAAACAATTTCATGGCTGTACAATCAAAAGTGGTCAAAATTCTAATGTTTTTGTGGGTAGTGCAAGTTTAGATCTTTATTCAAAGTTAAGTACAATAGAGGAAGCAAGAAAGGTTTTTGAAGATACCCATCAACCAAATGTTGTGTCTTATACAACTTTGATATCTGGGTACATAAAAAATAAGAGATTTGAGGATGCTCTGTGGTTGTTTGAAGAAATGCCTGAGAGAAATGTTGTGACTTGGAATGCTATGATTTCTGGGTTTAGTCAAACTGGTTATAATGAAGAAGCTGTAAATATTTTCATTGAGATGTTAAGAGAAAGGGTAATGCCTAATGAATCTACTTTCTCCGGTGTTATTATAGCAGCTGCTAATATAGGTGCTATTGGTAAAGGCAGAAGCTTGCATGGTTATGTTTTTAAGTGTTTAGGTGATAAGCTTAATGTGTTTATTGGCAATGCTCTTATTAGTTTTTATGCTAAATGTGGAAACATGGAAGATAGTCTCTTGGTTTTCGATAAACTTCGAGGACGGAATGTTGTTTCTTGGAATGCTTTAGTATGTGGTTATGCTCAAAACGGAAGAGGAATCGAAGCTATCGAGTTATTTGAACAGATGATTGTAAGTGGTTTAAAGCCTAATGATGTTACAATTCTTGGTATATTATGGGCTTGTAGTCATGCCGGTCTTGTTACTGAGGGCTATTCATATTTCAATAAGGTAAGACATAAAGAACCTAACTTGCTTAAACCAGAGCATTATGCTTGTATGGTGGATATGCTTGCTCGGTCTGGGCTGTTCAAGGAAGCTGAAGAGTTTATTCACCGGTTGCCTTTTGAACCAGGTATTGGTTTTTGGAAAGCACTACTCGGTGGCTGTCAGGTTCACTCGAATGTGAAACTCGGGGAATTTGCAGCAAGAAAAATCATGGCATTGGACCCGGAGGATGTTTCGTCATATATAATGCTGTCTAATGCGTATGCTGCCGCCGGCAGATGGGAAATTGCATCGACAGTAAGGAAAGAGATAAAAGAGAAACAAATGAAGAGAATTCCGGGTTGTAGTTGGATCGAAATAAGAAACGAAGTTCATGTTTTCCTCAATAAGGATTGCAAACATTGCCAGATAGATGATATCTATAGAGTCTTGAAGTTTTGTATACAGCATTCATTGGACTGTGAAGCTCTAAGCATTTTAATGGAGTTTTCCATCTAATTGGTGCCATTTGGACACTAACATATATTGAGAACGATCGATGGGATAAACTAGATTTGGGAGATTCAGCAGAATATGAGATCAAGTACTGAATTATTCGAACCTTTGGTAATTCGGTTTCAAATTCGGTGTTGCTGCTAACATCAAAACAAACATTCGATAGCCCCTGCAGGCAGTCTCGAAGAAGAAATATTACCGAAGTGAACAACAAACCTGACAGCACCAATGTATTAGAAAACGAAACTAACTTCAGTTTGAAGATGAAAATTTTTGCTATTTCCATGGTGTGCATGGTGGATTCGGTATTCATACTTCAGTTCATCTGCCTTGTTCTATTAAGCTTTCCTTTGCTTGTTCCCAGCTACAAGCATACATACATACATACATACACACACACCTACGTACAAGTGTGTGAAGTGTTTACAGAGTAGGTGTTAAAACAGTTGCACATGATGGTACTATTTGCGGGTCTTATACAGAAGCATTTGCATCTGTTCTTTTGCTTTTGAGACAAAAATCTGTGACATGTCAGACTTATCTGATCATACGACAAATTTCTGAAACTGGCCCTGTCTTGTACAAATCTTTCCTCTCCTTGCTCATTTTATGTTGTTATTTATGCTATTCAAATTCAGGGTTAATTTTAATTTTATTCGAGATCACACTCACCCACTCTTAACCCTGATTATTCAAATCCCTTCTAGTTTGAGCTAGGCCTATACAAGTGACTACCAGCCTACACAATAGGCCAGACTCGATTCATAAATAGGTCTAGCATGGCCCTACATGACTTTAATAGTTTTGGGTGTTGTTTTTTTAACCAATAATTTTGAATGACTAACAAGAACACGACATTGAACCACACAATAATCTAAACTTTGCCTACCTTTAGTGTCAATGCAATCTAGTTTCCATTCCCTTTTTTAAAAAAATCTTAAAATCCAATGCTGAATCTATATAAAGAAAAGGGTAAAATGCTTTAAAACCAAGAAAACAAAAATTGAAAGTGACAAAGTAACTTGAAATAAGATGGGAAGTCAATCATGTAATGCCACAACAACACAGTAAAAATTAATGATTGGGACAGAACATACATGTTTTTTGGCTTGTATTTGACTTGTGTATCATTGTCTTATATCCACAACTTTCCATTCGTAGCTTATACCTTCAAAGACTAGTCTATTTTTCTTCAGCTTGTTAGGTCAGTCTCCAATTTCAACCAAAAAAAAGCCAAGTTCCATGTACACAAATTAATTAAATTGAATATAATATCAGGTATAATGATAAATTTAGCCTGTTTAGTTCTTTAGTTTTGGACTTAAATTTGATCAATTAACGAGTTAAATAACTGTTCTTAACGATGTTGACGCGAAGTTCCACATGTATTCCATGATAACATGAAACCATGTCTTGTATATCATGTCAATAAATAATTTAAAAATTATAAAAAAAAAACTAGTACTAAGTATACATAGATCGTCATGTTTAAAATTTTAGCATTTTAGTTAGTATTTCCGTTAAAAAACAACAATTCAACTCTTTTTGAGAAGTTGATGATAAAATTTAAAATTTTTTTTGAATCGTTGAACATTAATGACTAAATTTGTCATAATGCATAATTTGACTACTTTTCAAGTGTTGTAAGGCTAGTTGATATAATCAAAGATTAGGGTCCTTAATATCAAGGTTGATAGGCCAATGAATGTGTGGCATTTGTCTTCTTGATTAAGCTAATTTTGTCTTTGCAAAAGGTTAGTAGACAATTATAGGTATTCAAAAGCCTTAATTATTGTTGATTATTACTTGATTACCCTTCCAAATCCAATGCTCTTCAGTCAAACCCTTTCTCTTTTATCTTTATCTTTATCTTTATCTTTAATTTTTCCTCTTTTTTTTCCCATCTTTAACAAGCAAAATTGTTGAAGCTTCTTTTAGATCATTTCCATGGCTATCAATGAGGCTATAACATAATCAAACAAATAACCAAATTCACCTTGGCAGGAAGAAAAGACATGCACATTATGATCATTACAAGACAGTAAAAAAAACAAAACAGAACAAAAACCAGACAACAAAATGTTGGAAAAAAAAATCATACATTAGAATTCATGGGAACTTTGTTGTTTTGTGAGTGGTGGGGGGCTCTTAAAGCAAAACCTTCTTTGATTCATATGTTTTTACTACACCTATCCATGGCCAAGCATCTCAGTCTACCTGAAAAGTAAGAGAATTTGATTAAAGGTATAAGCTTGAAAAATGAGTTTAGACAAAAATAATGCTAGTTTAAAACGGGTCAGGTCTCAAGTAAAGTTTTTTTGCCCGAGCTTGACCTAGCTCAAATATACAAAAAAAGAAAATTGCTTTTTATGTTTACTGTTTTGTTACTATTTTCTTGTTGTTTTTTCATTATTTTGTACAATTTCACTATTATGTGACTATTTTGTTATTATTATTTAGATATTGTATAACTCTTATTTTATTGTTAATTTTGTTATCATTTTTAAGACATTTAAGTAGAGTTTTTCTAATTTATTTTTAATTTGATGGGAAAACATTTATTTTAATATTTTTAGTATTTTTGATGTATTATATTTTAAATAAAATTATATAAAATATTAATACGGCCAGGCAGAACAGAGCCTGTGTTTTAACATTTTTATCCGGGCCGAGCTTGGACAAAATGTTATACCCATTTTTTAGGCCAGACTTGGCACATATACACCTCTAATTTCTACGAAGGAAATAAAAATGGTTAATGTCAAATTTAGTATCTAAGTTTATCTTCAATGTTTAATTTGATACTTAGACCGAAACATCATCATGTGAACCAAAGAATGTTTGGCATGTGTGCTTTAGTAAAAAAAAAACATAACTACTTAATCGAGACAACCAAAAAAATTTAGATACTTAACTTATTAAAATCAAACTCACGTACCAAATAATAAATTAATCCAAAAAAATCAACCTTTGGATCCCTTAATAAATCAAAAGTGTTTCTAGAAGGAAAGAAAAATCATTGTGATGGAATGAGAAAAGGAAAAGGCAAAAAAGAGTGTAATTTGGCTGCCTTTTATTACAAATAAAAAAAAACTTTATTATATAGATTGGGGACAACAATAATTTTTTCTTGTTATGCTGTTCTTTTTTGCTTTAGCTCTTTCTTTTTTTTTTCCTTTTTCTTTTTACACTAAAATAAAGGTTTTTCTCAGCTAATCATGCCTTGATGAAATATACCAAAAAGATGAAAATATTATTGTTATTTTATATTTTTTTCTGAAAATATGTAGGAGTCCGGTATTGTTTTTATTTTAAAATTAATTTTATTATAAGTTCTTATCATATCTTATCTTTTTTATACAATATATAGAACTACCCATAATCCCTTCCCGAACTTTAAATAAGAGGATAATGCATTTCAGTGCATTCGAACCTATATCTTCCTGCACTAGTAACAATGTTGATGTAAGTTGAGCTAAGACTCAATCAACAGACATCTAATATTGTTAAATTCATCATCATTCCGAACAAATTTAAAAAGAACTGAACAAAACCCACAGATTATAATTGTGAATGATGAAACTCGAATCCAAGTATTTAATGTTCGAAGCTCCAACAACTTTGCCAGTTATATCAAGACCTCATTGATAGGGTTTATAATATTTTTAAATATCAGAGTAAAGAAAAACGAGGCAAACAAATATCGGAATTGCTCCATGCTCCTATTTTAAACCAAAAAAAAGAAGAAGAAGAAACTCTTCTCTATCTCTTTTCAATTATTCATAAAAAATCTTTCGATTAAAACCGTTGACTTCAAATTTTATCATTTTATGTCTAACTATTACAATAACGTAATATAATTAAATGTTGTTTTTTTTTCTATTATTAATATTAATATTATTTTGTAGCATTGCTTCAATTACAATCTTGAAATTAATAATTGATGAAGCTGATTTGATTGGGTTTTGACATGCCCTAAAAGGGTTTCTTCTGATCCGAAAATCATGCAAATTGATCAACTTTGATTATCAATATAGTTTATGTCAAAACCCAAATCATCAAATCTTTTCAATAGATTAAAATGTTTCTTTTAAATTAAAAATTACATCTATTTTTACTGTTAAAAATTAATATGGCTGACGGATCCGTTTACTTTTTAATCTAATATAAATAAACTAATCTACTCATTTTCTAGAAGAGGGGCAAAATGCAACTCAACTCTTAATATAATGACTTCCATAATACTTTTACCGTATATCTATGAATATAATCTCATAAAATTTGTACACTTATTTCGGTACTCAATATATAATTATGATAAAAATTAATACATACATAATATAGAATACATTAGATACGTCAGTATTACTCGAAACTTAAAAACCTAATCCAATCAACTTGATTCAATTATTAACAAAAAAAAAAGAATTTAAACGGCTCGAACTTGAAATTAATCCAATTTCAAATTACACAAACTAAACCCAAAATTATCCAAAAATAATAAAAATTATTAAAAAAATGAATTTATCCCAACTTGACTGCCTAATTGAATGGTGTGTCTCTATATTTTGAATTTGTGTACGTACATATATATGTATAGAAATTTGGGTCTATTTGGTCCTTCATTTTGTCCATAGTATATTACTACTATTAAAGGCACAAATCCCATTGACAATGTATTGTCCCCAAAACACATAAATCTTCAAAGGCTTGAGTCAATTTCTGAACCCACCAAGACACAACATAACCCCAAAGATTTCCCCTATGAATCCCCAAGCTACCTAGCTACTAGCCGGTCCAGTCCGGTCCGGTCTAGTCCGGTCCCCTACCTATTAATGTTTTATTTATATATTTTCATAATTAAATTTAAATATTTTTTATTAACTTTAACAATAAAACAAGTCATTTTAAATATAAAAATCATAAATTTTATCAAAATACAGAAATTAACGATGTATTTTAATCAATTTTAAACTAAACTTTTTAAAAATTACATCTCTATTCACTTTTCAAAAGAAAAGACTATAAACTAGCACTTACTATTAGTGTATTAGTACTCAAAATTAAAAGATTCCCATAAACTTTGTTTGGCACAAGTCACTATCTTCATTGTCTAAAATTTTATTAAATTATTTTTTATCTTTATATACACTGGCGGAGTTAGGGGCAAGTAGGGTACTCGATTGTCCTAAAATAAAATTTTTTTCGGTAAATTTGTATTTTGACTTTTCTAAAAATGATAAAATTTTAATTTAATCTTTTAATAATTATAAAGATATAGACTATTTAAATGGTGAAATTGCACATTTACTATTATAAAAATATACAATTTAATTCCGACTCCTTAAAATAAAATTTTTAGCTCCGCCACTAGACTACAAGATGATTAATTTACCAATTTAATCCCACCATTCCATATTGTTTCACTAACAAACGCAAGGTTAAATTAAAATTTTAGTATAAACTATAAAAATGGTCACTTTAACTATTAATTTTTTTTATTTTAGTCACTAAATTTTTTGAAATGAAATAATTTAGTCGCTTTCCCGTTAATTGTCATTAGATGAGTGATGGTAAGCTATGTGGACTTTTTTTATTAATCTAATAACAAATTTAGCCATTTAATGTTTACACATTCGATCGCTTTAATTTTAACTGTAAATAATTCAACAAATTTAGCATTTATAATTTACAAAATTCATCATTTTAATTCAAATTCTAAATAATTTAATAAATTTTAGCCCTCAACATTTACAAAAATTATTAATATAATTTTAATTCTAACAATTAAAAAAAAATCATCCTAGTGATAGAAAAACTCAAAATTCAGTCTTTTCAGCATGTTAAAAAAAAATCATACCACACCAAATGTCAACAAATGTGAGTAATTCCCAAGGTTGAGAAGTCAATTTTCTCAAGAAAAGAAAGATTCTTTTGATTTTATATGAATAAAATATTAAAATCATCACTAAATTTCAATACATTTCAATTCATCAGACCTAAAAACTGGAGAAATTTTAGTTTATTCTCTTTAGATATTATGAAATTGTAAGTATATTATAATGATAAAATTATATTTTAATTTTTAAAAAATTTATAATTTAATCTTAAGTGCAATGGCGAATTTAGAATTTTTTTAAAAAGGGTCGAAATTAAATTAAAAATTTTAAAGATTAAAATATAATTTATTATGTATTAAATTATTATATTATTTTTAAAAAGAAAATTATTTTTATTTTTGGAACCAAAGTGTTATTCGACAATATATTAATTTATAAATTAAATATTTTTCAATGAGTTGCATAACAAATTTTTCATTTTTAGGGAAGCTAAGGCTCTGTCTGCTGCCTTAAATTCGCCCGTCCATAAGGGCAACCATATTTGTGATGTGTGAGTATAATGATTTGCTCCTGTCAACGGTTAGTGAGTCAATTGTAAATGTCTTGAAAAAGAACACTTGGATATAATGTGGTTAGCTTTTTAAATGTATATGAATTGACTAAAAAAAAATTATACACATTAGCTCAAAACTAATATTTAAGGTCAAAACCGACAATTAAATCAATAAAAAAAAACTTAATCGGAACAATATTTTTATCTAAAAATTAAATTAAAACGTATAAATGTTTAAATGTCAATTAAAATTACTGATTGAATCTTAATCCAATTAAGATAGACATTATTGTCAATATAAGAAGATGTGGGTTCGAGTACTTAAAAAAGAGCTATGAGTCAAAAAGAACATATATTAATATATATAATTAAAAAGTGTTGCTAAAACATCACTATCCGTGAAGCTTTTAAATTACACAAGTAAAGTCAAAGAGTTGGTGAGTGTTCTATAAGAGTACAGTAAAATATTTAAAAAATAAACACGTGACAATTTTTCAAAACTGTTTATGAAATAAAACAAATATACTGTAAATATACCGAATACTAACCCAAACATTAATTATTAACCCTTAGAGATTTAATTTGGCTTGCAAGAAATGACAAACTTGTTTTCAAATCAATTAATTTACCTTAATAATATTGCCTAAAGTCATGTTTACTTGCAAATAAGGTGATTTGGAGTGATAATTAAGCCTCTAATAATGTTAGTAAATAGTATTTTTTTTTAATTTTAAAAAATTGTCATTGTTTGGACTTGATTTTGTCTTAAAATTATTGATTTACCTAATGCATATCTCATTCACTATAAATTAATCTATTATTAAATTAGTTAGTTGCAATTAAATTATAATTATTAACTATCAAATGTTATAGCCATTTCCAATTTTTTTTTCTTATCTCAAATGTTGTTTAACCTCTTAAGCAAAAGCAAATAAAGAAATTAATAAATACAGTTTTGTTTTTGTACCTAAAAATTATAAATTTTTGTCGATTAAATTTTAATTCGACTGGCATGGGTATTGTTGCCAATGCAGGAGAATGTGAGTTCGAGTGTACTGAAATGCATTATCCTCCTATTCATGGGTTGAGGAGAGACTATGAGTAGTTTTAGACATTATGTTAAAAAGGAACAGATATGGTTAAAACTTATAATGAGATTAATAAAAGAAAATATTTTGATAAAATAATAGTTAAAAATAAAAATGAAAATTTCATATTATACCATAAATAATTTATGTTGGAAAATAAAAAATAAAAAAATAAGTTTTAACTCCCAAAAAAACTTTAAAAAAACTTTTTAAATTTAATTTTCTCGTATAAAAAAACTTCAATTAAATCTAAATCGAGTTAAAAGTACTTTTGAGCAACTAAAATTCATAAATGGATCGATCCCTTTACCTAATGACTCTTTTTTTTGACACTATTATAAAAGCGCAAGTTTTATATTTTTACAATTATTTTTTTTACCTTAGATTATAATATGATATAATGTGATAGTGTCACGTTCAATGTTTTAATAATTGGACCAGTAGTTGAATAGATCAAACCATCAATTCTCGATTCAATCAGTTTAATTGGTTCAATCGTCAAACCAATACTAATTAAATAAATATTAAAAATTCATAAAAATATATATTTTTTTAAAATATAAATTTTATTAAATTAGTTCAACCTAATCAACTATCGATTTCTGTCTCGATTTTTTATTTTTACCAATTTCAATAAGTTTTCGAGTCAAATTGATTTAACCCTTTGTTAAAATTGTTATATCGATCAATTCTAGAACAATAACATTATCAAATATTGATAGAATCTAAATTTAAGTATCAAAATTGATCTAATTTTCAAGTTCAAAAACAAAAATAAACCGTAAAATATAAATACGGACATAGACCTAATTATAAAATTCAAAGACTAAAAATTATATTATTATTATTTTAATTAAGATAGAAAATAATTTATCCATCAAAGAGAAAAAAAAAGACACGTAGACAAATTAGTTAAGGTAGGGACAAGACAAGGGCATGGGGATCTCCACTTGCCCGCGCAGGGTCACCCCCCCCCCCTTGCCTTAACCCCTCTCTCTCTCTCTCTGTTTCTCTTTCAGCATTTGAATGTTCAAAAGAGAAAAAAAAAAAAAGCTTTCAACTTTCTTCAACGGACCCTTCTTTATTGCCGCCGTTCTCACGCTCTCCGTTTTCACCTCTCTGCTAACATTTCTTTCCACTTACCCTTTTTTCTAAAAACAATCAAAATTTTTCTTCTACTTTCTTTCAAAATTCGTGATTTTCCCTCTAAATTTCCGTTTTAGATTTCTGGTTTTTTTTTTCTGGGTTTAGAGTTAAATGAGTGAAAAATGGAGCCATTTGGGCATCGAAGGCCTAAGATTTCGAGCTTCTCTGATGATCTAAACTTCACTCATTTTCAACTTTCTTCAACAAGAGGTTCGCTTTTCTCTTTTTTAATTTTTTAAATTTATTTTGAAGTGATATTTTTGCTTGGTTTTGGGGAATCCGAGGCAAAAGAAAGTTTTTTTCTTCTTCTTTTTAAAATTTTTCGTTCCTTTATTATATCAAAGTTTTTTTCTTCTTCTTTTTCTTTTTTAAAATTTTCGTTCCTTTATTATATCAAGATTCCATTTTTTTTCCTCTTTTATTCTGGTGAATTTAGTAAGTTCAAAAATTTTCTGGGTCTTAATCCTACTTTCCTGCATTTTCTTAGTTACCAAACACAACATTTTCCCGCATTGGTTGTTTTTTCTTCTTTAGTTTCTCACCAGTTAAATGTTAAAGCTTTCAATAATGCTATATATTTTTTTTGCTCACACTTATCCTTGAAAATTTATCTTAATTATTTTAATCATTTCTCTATCTAGCATGCATTTTTTACTATATGATTTCATGGCTTTTAAAAGCTTAGCTTCTAAAATAGTTTTAAAGCCTTAACCTTTTCTTTACTCATGGAACAGCTTATCCTAATACTTTTATAGGAATTTTTCTTTCTCAGGAAACAAACAGGTTCAAAAACAGAGAAAATTTCCAAATTTGACATCTGATTCTGCTACCTCCATTAGTAATAGTAAAGACCAAGATCAGGTGATGATTTTTTTACTATATGATTAGAATTAATACTCATTTTAGCTTTAGATACTATTGAATAGTCATGTGAATGCCAATTATGTTTATGTTTTTTTATAGTTAATGTTTGAGTTGGGTTTGAGATCTTCAAAACAATCAAGTGGGATCCCGATGAAGAAGTTGTTAGCACGAGAAATGTCGAAAGAAATCGAATCTCGAAGACGATCTTCGAGCGTTATAGCTAGATTGATGGGGCTTGATGGATTACCACCTGAACAAAAACGAGCTGAGGGTGCCGGATTTTATAACCGGCGATCTTCTAGGAGAAACTTGAAAGAGGAACCGGAGTTTAAAGATGTTTTTGAAGTATCTAAAATGGAGAGGAGCGGCGGTGGTTATTCTTCGCTGGGGACTGTAAACTCGAAGCTATCTGATGCTGAGGTTGCTTTTATTCAACAGAAGTTTATGGAGGCTAAACGGTTTTCGACCGATGAAAAGCTTCGGGATTCTGAGGAATTTGATGATACACTCGAGGTGTTAAATTCCAACACGGATCTTTTGTTGAAATTCCTCGAGCAACCGGATTCATTATTCGCTAAGCATTTGCATGATCTGCAAGGTGTGCCATCGCAGTTTCATTGTGGTCGAATATCGGTCATGAAGTCATCACGCACTCTAAACAATGACGATGGTCAATCGAAGCACCGTAGTAAATCTCCTCAAGGTCATCACTTGTATGGGAAATACACAGCTCCTAATCGTCCTGAGTCACCTATGTTTCAATTAGACGAAAAAAACGAGCCAACTATTCTACCGACAAGAATTGTTGTATTGAAACCAAATCTCGGGAAATCACGGAATTCTACTAGAAATGCTTCATCACCTTGTTATTCTCATCATTTTCCATCTGAAGGCATCGAACACCTTGAAATTTCAGGTATTGAGAGTAGGGAGACAGAAATATGGCGCAAGAAAAAGGTTCAACAAGATATCGGGTTTTCAAGGCATAATTCTAGGGAATCGAGGGAAATGGCGAAGGAGATTACTCGGCAAATAAAAAATAGCTTTAACGATGGCTCGATGAAAATTTCAACTTCTAAGTTTCGAGGATATGCAGGGGATGAGAGTTCATGTGATGCATCCGGTTCTGAATCTACAAACGATTCCGATGTAACATCATCCTACAGGGATAAACAACATAGGAGGCTATCATCCCGTTCTAGTGAATCATTGGTTAGTAGAGAGGCTAAGAAGCGATTATCTGAGAGGTGGAAATTAACACATGGGTCTCAAGAGGTGCAAATGGTTAGTCGGGGTAGTACACTCGGTGAAATGCTTGCTATCTCTGATAGGGAAACGAGCTCAGCTAATTCGAGTAGCTCGGTTGTTGGAGAAGGATGCAGTAAGATCGGTGATAGTTCTCGGCCAGCAGTGTGGAACGAACCTTTAGGGATTAGCAGTAGGGACGGTTGGAAAGATGGATGTCTCGGTAATCTTTCAAGATCACGATCTGTTCCGGCTTCTTCTACTGACTTTGGAAGTCCTAGAATAGGTACTCGACATGGAAGTCTACGTAGAGACAAGTATGTGATCCCAAAAGCAGTAAAAGGCAATTTTAATCCAAGGGAAGCTTCTTTGGTTACCAGTAACCAACGATCCCGTGGTAATAAATCTAGATTTTCGAGTAGTAGTTCCAGTAGTATCAAGGAAAATAGCGACACTTCTCCGGATTTTGTTATCACCCCACATCAATCGTCCGGAGAATCTGCTAGCATTGCGATGGATTCCAGTTCTGTTCTTGAGAACACATTGGAAGTTAATGATCCGAAAAAGCCTTCGGACACGGAATTATCTGCTCCTCCTTCAGTGAATGCTGATGTTTCTAGTGGTGATGTATGTAACTTGGAGCCCAAGGTATTCATTTTTCATTCGAATGATGTTTTAGTTCGTCTGTTTCCAAATACACACATTCTAATACTCGGTTTAATAAATGCAGGAACCATCTGTATCAGAACTAGGATCTCGAGCAGGCTCTAAGGAGGGAGATCAACCGAGTCCGATTTCAGTCATTGAAGCTCCTTTCGCCGATGATTTATCATCCGGTTCTGAATGCTTTGAAAGCATTAGTGCTGACCTCCATGGTAATTCACAACTCTTGTTCATTCCGTGTCTATCTCGTGTTTACTTGTGATCCTATCTTTTACGTATGTTTTATTAGGCCTTCGTATGCAACTGCAACTATTAAAACTCGAAACTGAGGCATATGAAGAAGGAACGATGCTTCTTTCAAGCGACGATGGTG
Organism: Gossypium hirsutum; assembly: GCF_007990345.1. NCBI lineage: Eukaryota > Viridiplantae > Streptophyta > Magnoliopsida > Malvales > Malvaceae > Gossypium > Gossypium hirsutum. The sequence continues at coordinate 118,402,677 of NC_053424.1, read as the reverse complement.
GTGATCGAGTATCTATTCAGTTAGCAACGGCTGAAAAGAATTTGGAGTCTGTATACATAGTTGATGTCTTGGTTGATTCCGGAATCAATGGAGCCGACCTCGATACCTTCTTAGCAACATGGCATTCTCCAGAATGTCCGGTGAATCCAACAGTATTCGAAGAACTCGAGAAAAAATACCATAATCTGAATTCTTGGTCAAGGGCCGAAAGGAGGCTGATGTTCGATAGGATCAATTTGGAGCTACTCGAGATCCATCAACAATATACAGATCAATTCCCATGGATAAAGAAGCTTGTAAGAAAAATTATTCCGAAGTGGAACATACTAGAGCTCGAAGATAGCTTGCACAAATCACTGGTAAGTGAAAACAAGAAACCGGACATGGATACCGAGGTATGTGAATGGTCGAACTTGAGGGACGATATCGATGTAATCGGTAAGGAAATCGAGAGATTGTTGGTTGATGAACTAGTAGGTGAGGTAGTAGTTTGGGTTTAGAAAGTTGAGCTTTATACAAAAGTGATTGAAATATTAACATTTTATGAATGTATAAATAAGTTCTAAATCTTTACACCAGCAAGAATTATCAAGAAGGTATCAATATCTAATATCATTTGGTCCAAAAATTTGGTAATTTTTTCAATTTAGTACTTGAATCCTTTTTTCCAGGTTTTGATTCATACGATAATGTGGCACAAAGATTTTCTTATTTTCCCACTATGAAACTACTAGGAATAATGAAACATGTACCAATAAAATGCCGTAAAGTCATTCTTTATATTAAGAGTTAAATTATATTTTGCTTTCTTTACTAAAAAAATAGGTAAATTAGTTTATGTATATTAGATCAAAGAGCAAACTGATCATTCTGTTAAAGATTTTGATCAGTTTTTACTATTAAAAACTACTCTTTATATATCACTATGAGGTACACATGGCATACCATGTGTCGTTGTCTGGTTATTCCAACATTAGTTTTTAACAGTACAAATAGATAATTTTTTTAATAAAATTGGTCAATTTACTATAATGTTTAGAGACTAAATTGTCTATTTTTTTAATAGAAGGAAAAAATATAATCAGACTTCTAGTACAAAGACATCCATGATACTTTTATGCCCTAGAGTCCTATGGTATCTAGATTATATTCGATATTTATATTTAATACATATTTAACCATAATTTTAGTTATAAGGTAAAAGTACCATGGAAACCATCGTACAAAGAATCAAATTGCATTTTGCTCCCTCCAGTAAAAAAAATGAACAAATTAGTTTATATACGTCATATTAAAAAGTAAATTGGTCATTTTATTAAAAAATTATCCATTTCTATTGTTAAAAATTGGTCTTTGTATGTCGGCATAAAATACACGTGGTATGCCATGTGTAACTCTCTAGTTATGCCATTTGTATTTTTTTAAAAACAATCTCGTTATAGGTTTTGATCATATCTGCTCTTTTTAACGCAATGCTTAAAATTACCCATGACCCCTCTCAACAAAAAATAGGAGGATAATGCATTTCAACATACTCGAACCCACATTCTCTTGCATTGGCAATAATGCCTGTACTAATCAAATTAAGACTCAATCGATATAAAATACAATTTTACTCTCAATACTTAGTAAAAAAATGTTGAAGTAACAATGCCAAATTCAATGTACAAACTACAATTTCATTGGATTTTCTTCTTCAAAGTAGAAAAAAGGAGTAACATTGCTAATCTTATCATCAATTCTTGGTTGTAGGAGCAGCAGAAATGTCAGATGTCCAAAATTGAGCAGACTTAACCTTTGAAACACTGGCCAAGACTTGTAATGGTGTCACCTCTCCAACAATTGTCATCTTCTTTGCTTCAAAATCTATGTTAAAGGATGTCACACCTAATCAAATCATTACAACAAAGGGTTTATGTTCTTGGTTAAGGTACCCAGATTATGAAAACCAAACACAAAAATATTAAAATAATTTTCAATTTATTATATTTTATTTTTAATTTTAAGAATTTAATTATTCTAATTTTTATACTTAAAAATGTAAATTTAATTATTAAATTAAAATTTATTGTAATAATTTTTTATTACATAACTATATGAAGTGAAGTAAATCATACATACCTTTCATTTTGGACAAATGTTTCCTCACTTTTCCTTCACAACCTTTGCAGTGTAATGACACCTTTAGAACCACAACCTGAAACCATTTTTTTTTTAAATTTAAAAAAAAGAAAAAAGAAAAGAAAGTTATTTCAATTAATTTGAATTTAAATTTAATATAATTCGATTTATTATCGATTTCGATTTATAATTTAAATTTAAAATAATTTAAATTAAAAGTAAATTAAATAAAAAAAATTGTCAAAGATTTAAATCAATGAGATAACCCATCTAAAATAATAAAGATATTAGTCTCTCTACGTTAGATCAAAAAGTAAATTGATCCTTTCTGTGAAAAATTTTATTCATTTGTATTATTAAAAATAGACGTGGTGTGCCACGTATATATCATGTTAATATATAAAGATCAGTTTTTTAACAATAAAAATAAATATAATTTTTACAAAAGGATCAAGTTAATCTTTAATCTCTAATTTGTCCATTCCTTTAAGTAGAGAAAGCAAAATACAATCTAATTTCTAGTGAAATGAAATACTATGTAGACTTATTTATGGGTCGAGCTACCCTTTCAAGCCTGAAGGCCCATTCGAAATCTAGGAGAGTTTGAACAAAAAATTAGGCATGTTTCAAGCCCAACCCAATCCATTTTAAGTTTATAATACTTTATATTATAAATTTTTTTTAGAGCATAAGTAAACATTAAAATAAAAAAATTCAATAAATAAAAAAATAAAATAAAAGAAAATATTTTAAGATTTTAAAAAATTAACATGAACGAGCCTAAAATAAGTTTGAGTTAACCTTTTATAAATATAGACAATTTTAGATAAAATTTTAAACTAATATTTTAAACTGATCCGAACTTAAATAAACATAAAATATGTTCCTATTATACTTATACCGGAACCAAACTCACCACCTGCACCTCTGGACTCCATGCTACTTTACCCTCGAATTATCTTTAATAAAAAAAACGACATAAACCCAAAATGAAGCGATCTAAACCCGAACTAAATGTAAAATGAAGGAGAGGAGGGAAACCTGGTGTACAGAGGGTTTTGAAACGATGGGTTGATCTTGTTTCATAGACAGAATCTTGTTATTACCCGCATCTGCAGCAGCATCTTTAATGTTAGAAGAAATGCTTTTCCTTGTAATAATATCCATTGCCTTCAATGAACTCTTCTTCTTCTTCAAATCATTAGCTGAAACTGAAACTGTATTATTTGAACACCATTTCTCATGGTTCTTAAGCAAATGATAAGGCAAAGGATTGATTGGCGGCGGGTGAGCGGTGCAAGGCAGGGTTTTGGTGAATCTTTTGGCGGCGGCGGCGGTGGTGGGGTTTTGGCCACTGGCGGTGGCTGAGACTTGGTCTATGCTTAAACATATGGCTGTTGAAGCTTGGGATGCACACAATATATTCATTCCTTTCATTTTTCTTTTTTGTTTGGATAGCAATGAAGGATAACTAATGGCTTCGAAATATCTGATAGAAGAGAAAAACAGAGCAATTTCCTAAAGAACAGTTGGTTTTTCATGCTTCAAGTTCTTGATTTATTGCAAGAGAGAGGGGTGGGGGGGGGGATGTGAATTCCATTCTTTTACTTTATACAAATTGATATGTTAGTCCCTCTATTTTAATTTATTGGAATTTAGTCCTCCAGTTAGTCTAGTTATTGGTAAGACATGAACATGGACTGCTGATTTGCCATTTTGTTATATATAATTTGATAAATTATTTTGCTGATTTCTAGTAAATAAATTGTTGAATTGTCGATTTTCAAAAAATGATACTGTTTAACAATATAATCCGATTGAACTAACTTTTCGATTTTCATAAGAGAGTCAAATTTTGACAATTTAAATTAAAGACGCTGATTTCTCAAAAGATGAAATTCATAATTAAATCCTTATTGATACGTATCTATATTGAGATGTGACGTTTCAACCTTAAATCGATGTTTGTTTTATAGTCCATAGATATTACTCTTTTTGGGAATATGACTATCTATTCAAACAATATCATCTTCAATATTTGAACTCGAATGTGTAATATATTTTACCGTTGTACCAACATTTGTCGATATTTATGGTAAGACTTTGATATATTTAACTAATTTCAAAATTTGTGATATGATAGGTTGACTATTAATCTCATTATATATTCTTATCATATTTGTTCTCTTTTTTTATATACAATATTTAAAATTACCTATAATCTTTCCTTAACTTTTAAATAAGAGAATAATGTGTTTCAGCGCACTCGAATTTACGTTCTTCTGTATTGACAACAATGTCCATATCAATCGAGTTAATACTGAATCAACAATAATGATAGAATAATTAATTAGAGATATAATTAATAATGACAAAAAGGAGTATTGGGGACAGCAAAGCGATGGATCACGAGACATATACATATGGAACAATGCATGGGCTGAGTTAAATAAAACATAAAAAGTTTCATCGTTTTCGATTGAAGACATAACTGTCAGGTGGGGGATGCCCTCTTCACACCAAATGAGACACTCCCAACGGTTAATTTATCACCACCCAGCTTGCTATTTTTATTGTTAAGGCTTATACCAAGAAGATCATTGTTAATAAATAAAATAATTAATTAAATATTTAGATTCGAGTTTATCATATGATTTGGATTTAATATTATTTATTTAATTAAAGAGATTATTTTGTTTTTGAATAATCTCATCATAGATTCTGGTCATATTTTTTTTATACAATACTTAAAACTACCGATAACCTCTCCCCAATCTATACTTATTGACACAATGCTTAAAAATACCTATAGTCCCTCTCTAACCCATAAAACCCATGTCCTCCTACATTATTGAATGGGTAAACTACAAAAATAGTCACTTTTATTTGTCTCTAATTACATTTTAGTCATTTATGTTTAAAATATTATGTTTTAGTCATTTACGTTATCATTTTGTTACAAAGTTGTCACTCTACCATTAAGCTCTGTTATCTCCCTAACGGCGATCCTATGTGGCAGTTCAAACGGATTTTAAATGCTATCTTAGATGTCTTACGTAGCAATCCAAATTAAATTTATTTAATTAAAAATCTATTTTTATCCCAACAATTGAACATTCAAGTTGGACTGCAGTTAGGGAGATAACGGAATTTAAAGGTAAAATGACCACTTCGTAACAAAATAATAACATAATTGACTAAAACGTAACATTTCAAATAGACAAAAAAAATGACTATTTTTATAATTTACCCTTATTGAATTAATAGTTCGGTGTTATATTTAATGTCAAACGAGAACTTCTATTATTATAAGGATTTGATTAAATTAATTCTTTTAATATTAAACAGAATTAAAATAAGATCAAATTAGAATAGAATTAACATAATCGTATTGAACATATGAATAATTTCGAGTTTAAATTGTTTTAGAATTGACAATAATAAATTTTAACTTAACAAATCATTTGAGATTGGAAATATCGTATTTTAGTGTGCAAATAATTAGATAGAAGAAAAGAAGAAAAACACTAATTATTATTTAACTACACAATGTAGATGTGAACAATTGGAGCTGATTATCATAAAAGGAAAGAACAGCATATCTTCCTATATAGAGGCTCAAACAAACAGCTAAATTTTCCAGGTAATGTAGAACAAAGATCATAATAATCAGGTAATAATAATAATGAAATGAATTGGCAAAAATACAGCTGCAGTTCACACTATACATACTTGTTTCCCGTATCTGTTCGTTTTTCGGTTTAAGCTCCCTTTCCTTCATCTTCATTCAAAATACGATTCCGGAAATCGTTCACCATAAGGGGTAACCCTTCTCTTAGGGGTATTTTCGGCTCCCAGTTCAGCAGCTCCTTTGCTTTGCTGATGTCCGGTTTCCTCATATGTGGATCGTCCGCGGTGTTTGGTTTATATTCTATCGTTGCACTTGGATCAATCGTGTCTTTGACGACCTGAAATGAATTTGGAAGGCTTTAATGAATTGTAAGATTCACTTAGTTAATGAAAAGTAAGTTGGGTTCACAAAGACAAACCTCCGCTAATTCGAGCATGGTGAATTCTCCCGGGTTGCCGAGATTAAAAGGTCCTATGTGCTCACCTTCCATTAAAGCAACGAGTCCATCAACCTGTTAATCATGAAGGTACGAAATTTTCTTCAAATTGTATTATACATATGTTCCTTCAAAATAAGCGAACAAATACCGATAGAAGTCACTAAGAAAAAGGCAGTGTACCAAAAGAAGTTACGATAATAAACAGGTAGACATACCAAATCAGAAACATATTGGAAGCTTCGTGTTTGTTTTCCATCACCATAAACAGTCATCGGTTGCTTCCGAATGGCCTGTGATACAAAACAACAGTTGTTACAAAATGTTAAATGATTCAAATCTTAACCAAATCCTACACATGAACGCCAAAAATTATTAGAATGATGAATCAACCTGAGCAACAAAATTGCTAACAACACGTCCATCATCCAAGCACATGCGAGGGCCATAAGTATTGAAAATACGAGCAATTCGCACCTGCAACCACCAAGTATAACCATTTGAGCGTCGTGGGTACGGTATCTTTCAATTATCATGTGACCTGTTTTATCTCCTTTCAAAGCACTACGGCCAATTTATGGATCTATAAACCAATTAATTCATCACAAGTTCTTTCGCCCTTGTTGAGCATCAAATGTCACAATAGTCCAAGTTATAAAATTAGATCAGGCTATGCTAAATCGTAACTCCACTGTCAATGCCATGGGATTATTATCTTGTACACAATTCAAGCATCCCCACATGGTTCATGGTTCAACTACAAGTAAATATACGAAAAAACATACCTCAACACCGTCACCTCGATGATAATCCATGGTTAAGGTTTCAGCAGTCCTTTTTCCTTCATCGTAGCAACTCCTCTCACCTAATCACAATAACATTACACAACGTAAACACAAAGAAGATTCAGCAACCAAAACAGAAAGAAAATTGTTGCGCTTTTATAAGCTCCTCACCGATCGGATTAACATTTCCCCAATAGGTTTCTTTCTGAGGATGCTGAAGGGGATCACCGTAAACCTCACTCGTGCTCGTAAGCAAAAACCTGGCCCCAACTCTCTTTGCAAGCCCCAACATGTTAAGAGTACCCATCACATTTGTCTTGTAACTTCACCAAGTTAAGGATCTCAAATAAACATAATTCAACCAATAACAAAAACCCATTAATTTTTTGAATGGTTTCGTTAAACATAAAAGCAAAAGAAAAACACCAAAACCTAATGCGAATTCGATACAAAAAAACACTAATTTTACACTCTTTACAAGCCCCAACATATTAATAGTACCCATCACATTTTTCTTGTAATCTCACCAAGTTAAGGATCTCAAATAAGCAATAATTCAAACAATAACAAAAACCCATCAATTTGAACCGTTTTGTTAAACATAAAAGCTAAAGAAAACCCCCAAAACCTAATGCAAACTCGATACAAAAAACCATTAAATTCACACTCTTTGCAAGCCGCAACATATCAATAGTACCCATCACATTTCTCTTGTAATCTCACTAAGTTAAAGATCTCAAATAAGCATAATTCAATAAAAAACAAAAACCCATTAACTCGAATAGTATTGTTAAACATAAAATCTAAAGAAAAAAAAAACAAAAAAACTAATGCAAAATTTACACAAAAACCCATTAATTTCACTCTCTTTGCAAGCCTCAACATATTAAGAGTCCCATCATAAATTTCTTGTAATCTCACCAAGTTAATGATCTTAAATAAGCATAATTCAATAAAAAAACAAAACCCCATTCAATCAAATAACATAAACTATCATAGAAGTGTAAAGAGAAAAAACCAAAAACTAATGCAAAACTGACACAAAACCCCATTAATTTTAGTCTCTTTGCAAGCTTCAACATATTAAGATTACCCATCACAAGTTACTTGTAATCCCACCAAGTTAAAGATCTAAAATAAGCATAATTCAATGGAAAACAAAAACCCATTCAATCAAATAACATAAACAATCATAGAAAATTAAAGAAAAATAACAAAAACTAATGCGAAATTGAAATAAATTATAGTAAAAAAGGATATGATGGTCTTAACGGGATTATATTTATAATGAACCGGTGAAGCAGGGCAAGCTAAATGATAGATCTGATCTACTTCCAAGAGAATCGGTTCAACGACGTCATGTCGAATCAATTCGAACCTCGGATTCCCAAAAAGATGGACCACGTTTTCTTTCCTCCCAGTGAAGAAATTATCGATAACAATCACTTCATCGCCTCTTCCAATTAGCTTATCAACGAGGTGACTACCGACAAACCCAGCACCACCGGTGACGACGATCCTCATCCTCCGTCGACCGATCCCGACGGGAACACGACCCATTTTGCCATGAATAGGATTCTGATTGGAAACGGAAAACTCTTGGGTGTGGGAAACGACGTTGTTAGAGAAAGATTTGGGGACCGAAGGGTGAGTCTCGGTTGGGCCTAAACGAGAGAGAGTTGGTTGGAGGATGAAGAAAGTAGAACCGATTAAAATGCCGATGAAGATGAACAAAAGGCGTTGTTCTTTGAAGAGATAGTTAATGGATCTAGGGAGAGATCTGGGGTGTTTTAAGGATTTGGGTGAGTAAGGAGGTGTTTGAGGTATTAAGATCTCTTCATCTCGCCTATGGTTAATGCTTGATTGCTTGTGTAACTGTTTCATGGCTTAAAATTTCTGGGTTTTTCCCCTTTTTGTGTGGGAATTTGAATGAATGAAGTAAAAATATGTTTTTCCTTTCAGCTAAAGTTCAAAGAGGAAAAGCTGAAACACCTTTCAATTCATTGTTTTTTTCAGCCAAAAATAAAAAGTGAAAAAAAAAAGCTGGAGATTGAAGGAAGGAGATGAGAGAGATGAAAGGAAGTTTTTATTTTATTTTATTTTAATTTAGAAGTATTAATCATCGAGAGAAATCGGGTAATTTGGAAGATAATTTGATTAAGGATAATCATATGAGTTAGAAAATTGCTATTTAAATTCTTCTAAAAATATATAAAATTATTGAAAAATATAAATCTTCTTTCTTAATTTTTTTAATATATTGTACTGAAATTATTATTCTTCTAGTTATAAGTTGTAAATTGGGAGTGTCAAAGGGGTTATAAGTAGTTTTAAGTATTGTACAAAAAAAAACAGATAAGATCAGAATATATAATGAATTTTTTTCGATTGAATTGCTATCTAGTTATCAGAATTTGTTCAAATCAATTCGAGATAAATTAATCAAAGAATTTCAATGTGTGGATTATTGGTCAGGACGTGAATTCGAATGTGCTGAAGCGTATTATCCTTTTATTTACGGGTTAAAAATTATGTAAATTGTCTAATCAAAATAATATTGATTACCAAACTAAGCATAGAAGAAAAACCCTTTGATTATGCAACTTTGGGTTAAAAAGGGGAGCCCAAATTAAGAAATTTCAAAGCTCCAAAATCAAGCCCTTTTAATGTATGGGTATGGACCTCCTTAATCCAATTAAATTTTTTTTGATAGAATAATAAAATTATTTTTTATTGGCAAGGGAGGGACTAATTTATACGGGTATTAATATAGCAATATTCGAGGTAAAAGTATTATAGAGGTTTTTGTACTGAAAGTTATATTATATTTTGCTTTCTCTAATTAAAAGAAAAGTAAATTAGTCTTTTTTATGTTAGATTAAAGAATAAACTAGTCATTTACAAAAAAAAAGAGACCAGATTGCTCTTTGATCTAAACACGAACTAATTTGCTCTTTTTTTTGAGTCGAGAGGGCAAAATGCAATATGGCTCCTAGTACAGGAGCCTTCAGGGTACTTTTACCCAATATTCAACCGATTTTGGATCAAAATTTTATAATTTTCTTTGGATTAAAATATTACTATAACCAACAAGTGTTTGGTGCAATGGTAAGACACATTGCATTCCCAATGAGAGACAAGTTTAAATCTTGGAGACAAAATTGTTGGGAGGGGTAATCATGAACCCCGAACATGAACCATAAAATAGACGTGAAGAATACTAAAAAAAATGTTACCATAAGGGGTCAAGATATAATTATCAATTTTTATGGGGTTAAAAACCAAAATTTTTTGTTAAAAGGACCTAGATTGAATTTTTAGTTTTATTTTTGAAAGAGATTAAAATGCATTCTTTTTGGCCTTTGTATTCAATATAGTCTTCATATTATAAAAAGTTATAATTTAGTCATTGTAGAGCAAAAATAACATTGAACTAAAAAAAAAAGTTGATTTTTCGTGTTTTAAAAATGTCAAATTTTGAAATAATTAACCATTAATTATTTATATTTTTAAAAATTAGAATGTGAACGAACATCACAGTGTGTATATATATATATCATCACTAATATGTCACTAAACTACAATGGAAATTCATCATGGTCCTCAAATCAACAACAACGCGTGAGAATATGTGAAAAAAACCCCAAAATTTCCATTGGAACATTTTTTCAAACACCTGTCGTACTTGTTTTTGCCAGTAAAATTCAACAATATCAAGCATATCAAGCTGTTAAATCTCTTAACAAATGTAAACACATAAAGTCTCTATTTTGTTTTTGGTTCTTTATTCATTCAAAGAAAAAAAAAACAACATAACAAAAATGGGGAATTTGGTACGGAATTACTATATATTCAACGTTGAATCATAATCTTCTTCACCTTCTTCTTTCTTCTTTTTCATTTTTCAGACAGTTGGGTGATGCATGATTGTTGCAACTTGCTTTGTTTTATTTCTTCTTGTGGCAGCTGATGTTGTGGACTCGTTGTCTGGGTCATTTTTCCTTTGGCTTTGCATGGACAACTAGGGCGGCAGCAGCCATTGTTGTCACCTTAAAAATATACAAATACCAGCAACTTATATATAATAATATATATATATATATGGCAAAATTAGCGAGATATGCTGAAAATAAAAGTTAAATAAGCAGATAAATCGTTTTTGGAGAGAGAAAGTATGAAAATGCACCTAATTGGATGAGCTTTACAATTAACATGTCTAGGAGAGCTAGACGTATTTTTCGATAATTACAAAAGAAAATATTTTTAGTTGAACGTGCTCTTATATACTCTTTTAAAAAATCAAATGTATAAAAAGTAAAAAAAATTTTGGTTGAAATGGTAAAACTAAATTATTAAAGATGCGAGTTTGGGTTTTAGGTTTAAAGCCATGTATATTTTCCTTGATTTTATGTAAAAAAAAACTAGTAGTTTATTTGTTATTTTGAAAAAGGGATAAATATCGGAACTATACCTAAACTTTGATTCAATGTATAATGTCGTACATAAATTTTAATTTTGTACAATTTCATATATGGATTTTTGATTTGATTCTATTTTCATAAATTATTAACACTGTCGAATTAGCATCATTTTATGTTGATATATTGCATACACAAAAATTTATATTAATTTGATATGAAAATTAAAAGCTTCATGTATACATATGAACAATCATTCAAGTTTCATGTGTATAATTGCACCAAATCAAATTTCGTGTATCAAATTACACATTTGACCAAAGTTCATGTATAGCTTTGATATTATCCCTTTGAAAAATGGTAATTTCCTAATGAAGTTGGGATATGGTTGATGGATAACACCAACTTAATCGGTCATTTAATATATAGTATAGAAGTATATATATACCTAGGACGAAGCTAAAAGGTTTAATTTTTAAAAGATTAAAATTTGAATTATTATTTTTTGGGGAGTCAATATTTTTTTTTCATTTAAACAACAACTAGAAAGTTAAAAGTAAAATATTTAATTTTTGGAATGGACTAAAAAGAAATTTTCCCATTTAATTAAGGGAGCGAGAACTTGTCTACCCTTAACTTCCCTTGTATATAACTTAGAATTCATGAGTTGGGTTGGATTTAGGCTTAGCTTAAACATGATAATATCACATTTTATGCTTGTTAAAGTCTAGCCTGATTTGAAATATGGGTCTAAAATGTTGCCTAAATCCGCCTATATTTGTAAATGGTTAACCCAAGCTCATTTTTTGCTCACACATGTTATTTTTTTAAAATTTTAAATATATTTATATTTAATTTAATTTAATTTATTATATTTTTATATATAGTTATCTTAATTTTTTAATGGCTAAATTATAGTAGTATTATATACTACTATATATTTATTTTTCATGTGTTATAAATTACATAACATATAAAAATAACATAATATAAAACATCACAAATTTGAATAATGGGCTGAGCCAGGTTGGGTCAGGCACTGAATGTTTTTATTCAAGTCCATTTTTCGAGCTTAATATTTTTGTCCAAACCCTCCTAATTTTCGAGTGAGCCTTCAAGTCTGAACGAATAACGCGATCTAAGTCTAGTATAGCTTTTTAACTTCTTTTGATTCCTTCAAACATTTAAAATTTAATTTATTATTTATAATAAAAATAATAAAATTATACTTTGAACCTATTAAAAATATAATTTCTAACTTCAACTATAAGAAATATTATATGGATGAAAAGATAAGAAAATGTCAAAATTAAAAAAAAAATGGTTAGCAGTTTCGAAAAGGAAATGAATATTAGAAGACACCTATCAATTAGGGTTTATTAATAAATTTTTAATATATTTGTTTGTGATAATTGATTTTAAGGATCAATTATGATAGTTATGCTTATAAATTATCTAAATTTGATTCGGCCATTGTTGAGTTGAGTTCAAGCTTAAGCAACGTGCAAGTTTAATTTAACCTTTTATTTATGATATATTTATAATATTTTATTAGTATTTTAATTTTTTTTACAACAATACGGTTTGAGCTTAGACTTATTCGAGCTGGAATGATATTCAACTAAATTTTAAATCGAGCTAGAGCTTCTTACTATGGCTTTAATGTCATACACTACCATTTAATTTTGGGCAAGTATACAAATAGGAAAACAAACTTAATCGAGTTAATCTCAAATACATTTCATTTTTATGTTGAGACGTTGAACTTTTATAATAATATTTACTTTAACTTGAGACAAATTTCAAGCTAGGTTTTTAAATTAAATTCAAACTCGAAATTCTCACTAACTTGTTGAGTATTTGTTCTATTGTCCTTTGAAATGGCTCATTCTCACATATATTTAAGTTATGGTAGGTTGATGTGATGTGCTAGTGGTAATTAGGTGTCATGTATGGTGACAAGTTACCTCCCCTAGATGTTACACATGCCTTAAATACTCTTTAGAGGATTATGGGGGTGAGCAGGTGATACCATGCAAATGACAGACACTCATAAATGACATGATCTTGGAGATATCGTCAAATTGGTAGGTGGTTAGGTTAGTGTTTTATATTACCATATAACAAAGTTTAGCTCGATTGAATTACAACCCTAACATAAACTATCGTTCAATTTTGGCCATTGACTATGGAAGAAGAATGTTCTACAACTAAAAACCATGACAAATTAAGAGAAAAACATACAAAAGTTGCATTCGAGGACCAAAATAATTGTCTAGTTTTGTCGTGGAAATACACTCGTGCATGTATGAAGCTGTCTAATCAGATAGATGTATGTGTATATATATATAAGTATACGTCTTTGTCAAGTGAGTTTCATTGCAAGTACCAAAGTTGGAATTTGGTGTACGGCATCGAAGAATTTGTGTGTTTTACGCAAAAACACTAATAGCGTGTTGGAATTTGGAAATTATATTGCTTTCTTACCACGTTGTTTGCCATCTTTTCTTTTTACGACAAACGCATGTACGGGGTGAATACAGATATCAACATGGTGGGATGGGGGCAGGGACGAAATCGAAAGTTTAATTTTAGGGAGTTAAAAATAAATTATAGAATTTTAAAGAAGTAAAATTATAATTCTATTTTTGTATATCCTTGTTATTTTAGAATTTTAAAAGGATTAAATTGAAAATATTTCATCTTTGAAGAGGTCAAAGTAAATTTTTTATCATTAAAATTGATCACTGTCAAATATGAGAGTGAATAACTAAGAATAATTAATGACAATGTTAATATTTTTCGTCAATTGTACATGTTTTTTATCCCTTAAAATTTAATTTTTGTCAATTAATTTGGTCTCAATGTAACAAATTTAGCTCGTAACATTTATACATTCTGTCAACTTAGTCCTGATTTAACAAACTTAAAGATTTACACATTTTGCCAATATTTATACAAGCTATGTAAACACCGAAGGCTAAATTTGTTATTATACCAATTGATAGAAAACATTAGCGTCGTGATTAATTATTCTTATTTGCTCACTTTTGAAATTGATAGGATTAAATTTGCTCTAATTTTTTTTAAAAATGACCAATTTACTCATTTCTTAAATTGGTAGACACATAAAAAAATGTATTTACTAATAATATTCAGTTGGATGAAAATTCAATAAGTTACACAAAAGAAATACAACTCCACTTCCTACCAAACATGATGATTTTTATACTATACATCGATAATGGCACTAGGAATGATCGCAAAGTAATAAGAAGGAAAAATACGAACACGTAGATTTTACGTGAAAAACCCTTATTGGGAAAAACCACGGCAGAGGAGGAGAAATTCAATAATGTTGAAAAACAACAATACAAGAGGTTTTCTGCTACACCCATTTTGATGGTTAAACTACCCTTTAATAATGAACATCTAAAAGAAGAAGTAAGGTCCGTATCGTAGGGTTTCAATAGATCTCCAAATTTGTATCTTTATTTTATTTATTTAACAAGTGAGTTGCACCTCGAACTTTTCAGGTCGAGATTCAGATCACACAACTCTAATTATATATAACTAATATGAACATATACAAAGATCATTAAATGTGATAAATGAGTAATTGTTATGAGAATACATTTGACTAAATACATGAATTATTAAGCATACATTATTTTCACTCGAACATAAAGTCATTATGTGGTAGTTGAAGTTTGAAAGCTATATATATATATAGCATATATAGGGTAAATAATCTCTGTTATTGACTATTGATGAAGGGCTATCTTCTACGACAAGGACATGAATTTAAGTTGATTTACTTTTGTGGTGGCCGGTGTGTCTTATGTAAGATTGTTGCTAGTTTAGACCGATACTTGAGCTGAATGTTTATATATTGTTTTGCACCATTAAAATGTTATGCCGAATCCGGTTGAATCTTAGTTCAATTGATATGGGTAGTGTTGCCAATATAAGAGGATATGAGTTCGAGTGCGTTGAAACGTATTATCCTCTTATTTATGGGTTGAGAAAGGGGTTATAAGTAATTTTAAGCATTGTGTAAAAAAAAAAGAGATACGATCAGAACATATAATAAGATTATTCAAAAATAAAATGTTATGCTAGCTAATTTAAGGTTAAAATGCAAAATAAAATAATTTTTTTTTGCGAAGCTCAAAATTTGTTGACCAAAATTCAATTCAAGTTGGATTAAGTATTATAATAGAAGCTCGAGTTGGACTCGAAATAAACGAAATCATTAGAATTTGATTCGATTTAAGTTTGAGTTCGAATTCATTTCATTTACAAAATCTTTATATTTAAATAACAAAAATTAGATTTCTTTTTAAAGAATAAGGTTTGGGTTTTAATTAAGTGTATATATTAAAGGTAAAGTAACAAATAAAAATTAAAACGTATTATAAATTTTCAAGATAAACGTGTGCTTAAAAATAACATACAATAAATAATAAATTCCTTAGTAACGGTTGGACAATAGTAAAAAGTCATAGCAAATCCTCCTAGACAAGTAAGCGTAATTCCTCCTAGACAATAAAATATGTTAACATGAGGAGGAACATATTTACTAGTTATATCATCTGCAATCGCTTGAATTTCGAGGCGCTCTTTGAACCAATCATATACTTTATTGAGATAGGTAAACCAAGAAGACCCCTCCCCCCAGAACCGTATATGAGAATTTCATCTCTTACAGCTCAAACAAAAACACCCAAGTAATAGCTGAAACGGATATGGAATCTTAATCTTTTCATTCAATTTTATCTGAAGACACAAAAGAGTGAAAATTCGAAAGCTCTTTTCTGTAATTGTAATTATAATGCCAAAAAATCAAGTTAGCGCAAACGTCTTTATGTTGATAGTTACAGGCATGCATATGTACAGAATAAAAATAAAAAAAAATAATTTAACTTGTGAGTAAAAGAAATTTGAAATAGTTAAACACACCATATTAAGAATATTTAAATAACATATCACGTCAAAAAGTTATCAAGTTAGTAAAAAAAGTTCAATATTGAAATTTTATATTTAAAAAAATAAATATCGAGTTAACTTGTCAATGCAATCAGTGACACTATCTATATATACAAATTTGGTGAGAGAAAATATTTTATGTTAAATTTTTTTTTAAAGTTTATTCTATAATTATTATTGATATAGTGGTAAATAATTTGTTTATAAACCCATTAACTTTTATAAATTCATGTTCAATCCCTAGACATGCTAATTTTAGTTTTTTATTTAAGAACTATATAAAAATATGAGAAGACAAAAAGACCATCAAAATAATAACAATAATCATTTAATAAAAAGGGCATATTGGTTATTTCCTAATCGAATTGATATCCGGCTAATTCGTGACACCAACTCATTATAAATAAAAAAGTTTGATTAAGTTCAATAATTGCTTGGATCAAGTATTAGGGTACTTGAACTTACTTTGCTGGCTTGAGTTCCGCTTAACAATAATCGAATCGAATTGAATTTTTATTTTTGAATCAAATTAATCTTATTATAGGTTGTTATCATATCTGCTCTTTTTTATACAATGTCTAAAACTATCCATAGCCCCCCTCTAATCCTTAAATAGAAAGAAAATCGTTTCAGCGCACTTAAACCCATATTAACTATGATCGGCAAAAAATTATTCATGTAGCGATTGGATGATGAAAAGTAATCAATTTATTGGAAATTTAATCAATTGACACGTAATTCCAACGCGTGTTATGTCAAAATTTATTTACTTTCATTGAAATCTTAACTTTCTCTTGGAAGTTACTTTCCCATGAATATGACAATGTAGTTTCCATGATAAAATGTGGGTATTAGTCTATTAAGTCTCCTACCTCCTACTTGATTTTCTTTATTATTTCAACAGATTCTTTGCAAGTAGTTTTTTTTCTCTAAATTTATTTTTTTATATACATATTTAATCATCTATATAGTATATCGTTTACATATTATATTTATTTTCTATTATTTTTCACTCTTTTCTTTTCGATATATTAATTGAAAATTTAATTTTTTATAGTATTTATGAATATTTAAGTTTATTATAAAAAAATTAAATGCATGAATATTATCTTTCATTTAATAAAGGTAAATTCGTAAATTATTATTTTATTCTTAAGAAACTATTTAGTGAACCAAACGAGATAACGTAACTTCTCTGAGATTTTAATCAATATTTTCTAATGTATACCAAACATTATAAAGTAATTTTCTCGACAATCACATTCCCAATAATCACATTCTATTAAAATCATAACACGAGAAAGTACCAAACATTACCTTAGAGTTTTACCATTTGTTTATCATTTATTTTTTTTATTGATACTAGTTCTTGGTACTAGTTCTTGAATTATACATTGATAGTTGATTAAATTAATCTAAATTCATATTTTTCGACATTGTAAATTTCTTTATTGAATTACAAGAGGAGGGTAAAATGCTGAAAAAAGAAAAAAAATCCTCAAATAATAATTTTACTAATTGAAATTTATATGAATATAGAAATATAATACGTGTTTAAGTGAACTTGAACTCGAGTCCTTCTTATTGTTATAAATAAGAAAATAAACTTTAAAATTTAGTGAGATGGAGGTTGACTTGGTAAATTATTCATTGCCGCAAATCAAATCCGTTGCCACAGTCACCGCCGGTAAAACCAGTATATTTTGGTCAGATATGTGCCGATGCTAATAAATAAGATGACGACTAAGCCTTTAATTTGTTGCCATTTTTCATGGGTTAATGGAAGCAAAAACAAGGCAATCTAGAGGTCAAAAGCCATGCTATACCCAGTCTCTCTCTAGACGCTTCTCACAGTGCATTAATTATTTCCATGGCCCTATTCTATTGGTGGACAAATTGATATCTGTTTGTTTTGATATATCGTTTTTGATTTATTAATAATTTTGAAAGTATGTTTAATATATAAAATATTCATGTATTAATCGATGCACGATGTTAGAAAGTAAAAAGTTAAATTACGGTACAAACTGAAATTTTAATCGGTGCAAAAAAGAGAATTAATTGCATCGACCCATTAACTGAAACCAATACAGAATTGACTATAATGTTTATTAATTTTTTTTTAATTTGTCGATTGAGTCTTAGTTCGGTTAGCATGAATGTTGTTGTCAATACAGTAAGACATGAGTTTGAATACATTGATGCGGTTGGATGATGGAAGCAAAGCAATGATTTAAATCAATTTGGAGCAACCAACAGTCGAAATGATTTAAATCCATAATGAATTGACCTAAAAAATTTGAGTGATTCAATCCCAAAACGACTTAAACAAGAAATGAATCGACCTGGAACAAACCCGAAATGGCTTAAAATTTTTAAATTTCAAATTGTCTCGACTAAGTTTTTATACTCACACACTTGTGGTAGGAAAATATCTACGTCAAACACCCATACACTATGTTCAAAAAGAGTTACTCAAATAAAAGCTTACCACTTACTCCCGTAAAAATTTAAACCCGAGTGAATTCTATTAATGAAGTGTCTTAACCACTAAACCTAACACGAGAATTTAATTCACAAACTAAAAATCATCATTACCTACGCGTGGAATTATAATGGGTATATCTTGTTTACACTATTTTGTCAAAAACATGTGTGATAGATGTGGAATAATTTAACAAAATTCCTATAGTTGCTTGGCTTTACGTCCTCATATCTCTATACCTAAGATTTAATATATAATTCAATTAATTAATTATAAGTATAATCAAAAAGAGAAGAAGTCACATATTTTTACATAGAATAATATTCAACTTAACTTATTTTTTTTTGTTGATTTCCTAAGATCCAGGGATATCCACGTATGCATATCTTAATTTTTCAAAAAGAAAATTTATTTATTTCAGGGATTTGTAGAGAAAATATTTTATGGATTCTTCCTATCATATCACCTATGGTCATTTTTCAATTATTTAATAACATTTCAACAAATTTTTCATGCCATTGACACGTAATTTTGGTGAAGTTTTTAACCTGAATCTCGAACCCTAAACTTGAACCCTAAACCTTGAATTTAAACTCAAACCTTAAATTGTAAACCTAAGTTTGGGTTTGAGTTTTAGGGTTTAAGCTTGAATTTGAGTTCATCATTTGAGGTTTAAGGTCTGGGTTCAAGTTTATAGTTTAGAGTTTAGGGTTTAGGATTCAAGATTCAGGGTTCAAGGTAAAAAAAAAATTATGTGTAAATAACATGAAAAAAATTGCTAAAATATCATTAAATAATTTGCGGATATCCATGTATGCATATCTTAATTTTTTTTAAAAAAAAAGCTTATTAATTTGAGGTATTTGTAGAGATTATTTTATGAACCATTCCTGCCACATCATCTATAGTCCATTTTTCGATTATTTAATGATATTTCAACAATTTTTACATGTCATTAACACCTAATTTTTGCAATTTGTTACCCTAAATCTCGAACCCCAAACCCAAGTTCGGGTTTGAGGTTCAGGCTCAGGTTCAAGGTTCGAAGTTTACTGTTCAAGGTTTGGGTTCAAGTTTAGGGTTTAGAGTTCAAGGTTCAAGATTCAGGATAAAAAAAATTTACCCAAATTATGTACCAATGGTATGAAAAAAAAATGTAGAAATGTCAGTAAAATAATTTAAAAAATGACCATGAATAATATGGTGGAAAAGGTTTATAAAATTTGTAGAAGAGAGAAATATGATCATAATATTTACTTCATATTTAAAAAAAAAAACTGAGATTTTTGTTTTATTTTACATAAGACGAACTTGACCTGATTAAAGCCATAGAATAAATAAATAAAAGCTCCATTGTTGGTTATGGAAGACTGACCACTCATAATAAAAAATATGTAATTAGACATAATGAGAAAAATTCAAACAACAACATACCAAAGACTAGGTAAAATGATATAAATTATAAATTATGTTCATTTCTTTGGTTGAAAATGGTTTTTCCTGTATTTTTTTTTCCTTAAAATTTCTTTTCTCTTGATCACACATATTTTATGCATAAAAGTTGAAACAAAAAGGATGAGAACAAAATTTATGATAAAATATAATGTCTAGAATAATCATTTTTTAACTCTTAAATCGAAGGATAAACGTATTGAAGCGCGTTTACCAACCAAGCTAAGACTCTATTAGCATCGAATTTTTATTTATTTACTAATACCGGCAAGTAAAATAATAATGAAAATCATAAAGCGTGTACGACTGTATCTAGTTAAGTCTAAACATAATATTAACATATTTTATACTTTCCCAAGCTCGGCTCGACCCTAAATATGAGCCTAAAAACTCGCTCATATTTGCAAAAAATAACCCAAACTTATTTTAGACCCATCCATATTTTTTTATTTTTTAAATATTTAATAATTTTATACATTTTTTATTTATTGAAATTTTTTATATAGTCATCTTAGCATTATTTTAATGTTTACATTAGAGTAATATTATATATTTAATATAAATTTTTTTTGTGTTATAAATTACATAATATATAAAAAATAGCATAATATAAAGTATCATAAACTTAAAATTGGGCCGGAATTAGGCCTTGAATGTTCAAGCCCGAGCTCGACTCATGAACAAATTTAGGTGTATCGCATGCATGGAAACAATATAACTCCATATAATGGGTAAAATTCTCATGGTGACCCTTGTATTGTGAGTGAAATTACATTTTGCCCCCTACTTGAAAAGTGGGTAAATTAATATTTGTACTTTATAGCAAATAGCAAAGAGCAAATTGACCATATTGCTAAAAAGTCCATCCATTTTTATTGTTAACAACCGGTCATTGTACATCATAATGAGGTACATGTCGCACGTCACATATAAATATTTAGTTATTCTGTCATCCACACCATTTTTTAATAGTAGAAATGAATGAAATTTTTAATAGAAATGTCTGGTTTACTCTTTGATCTAACATATAATGACTATTTTACCCATTTTTGAGTAAAAGTGGAAAAATTCAATAGTACATGGGCCTCCATGATACTTTTACCCCATATAATGCTATTTCTTTTGGTAATAACAATGAACTTTTTAGGGTTAATATAGTAGGGTACCTGAGTTTGATTTTAATGTTCAATTCAATACCCAAACCAAATGATCTTTAGTAAAAAAAAACATAGATACTTAATTCGAACAAAAAATAAAGTTCAGATGCCAAATTAAACATTGAAGTCAAACTCGGAAAAACACCCTAATATTAAATTAAGCAAACTAAGGTGCCAAAATTAACATCGAAGCCAAACGCGAATATCAAATTTAACTACTAAATCAAACATTAAAACTAAATTTAAGGGCTCCTAATATTTGACTTAGTTGCAATGGAATTAGCACCATACGTGTGATACATATAATCTTATTTTTCATAGCATTATTATAATTAGATTTAATTAAAGCCTTGATTTGGATCCTAGTCATCAATATATCAATAGATTTTCACAAAAATATGTTTTGAACAATGTTATTGTAGATTCTGATTATATCTACTCTTTTATGACATAATACCTAAAACTACTCATGGCCCCTCCTCAACCCATAAATAAGAGGATAACATGCTTCAACGCACTTGAACCTACGTCCTCCCCATTGGCAACAATGTTCATACTAATCAAACTAAAACTCAATCGACGTGCAGTATTGTGTAGGTATAAAATAGAAAAAAAAATTGGCTTTTTATTTTTTTAATTTTAAATAGAACAAGATGGAGTTTTTTTTCTTCTTCTGAAAATAGTTTTCTATTTCACACGCTTATCATTTGGAATAAACAAAGCAAAGCAAAGCAAAGATTTTGTTGATTATATAAGCCGTAAATAGTGCCCATTTTTTCCACCCTTTCAAACACAAATTTCCTCATTTTTATTACACATTAGAAAATGTAAGAAGTGAATATTTTGAAATAATAAAAGTAACAACCACATTTTGAAATTTATTTTTTATGTTTTAATTTAACATAATTTATGATAATCATGTCGAGATAGATCATATCTATTCTTTTCGACAAAATGTCTAAAAATACACATAACTCCTCCTCAACTCATCACTCGAACCCACGTCCTCTTGTATTAATTAACAACAATGTTCATACCAATCAAGTTAACATTCAATTGGGTTTTTTTTAATCTTGTTATAATCATTAATGTTAACTAATTATTTTATTAAAAATATAAATATCAAAATAAATTAAATTAAAGTATAGAAATTAAATCTCAAAATTAAATATAATAAAAGAGCAAAAACCGTAATTTTATTTTATTTATTAGAATAATGTATAAGCAAAAGGATAAAAAAAAAGAATGAAACGCGAATAAGAAAGGTGGGAAACAACGATATCTTATCGTTTTAAGTGTAGGGTTTTATTTGAAATTTAGTCTCTATATTTTAATTTAATGCAATTTAATCCTTTATTTTTTATATCATATCTATGTAGGTTTTGTGTTGAAATGATTTTTAAAAAAAAAAATAGGTTTTGTGTTGAAATGATTTTTTTTTATAAAATATCATGTTTGCAGTTTACTCAAAATAATTAATGATATTATTTTTTTAGATTAATTAATGAGTTTATAAAAATGAAGAAATTAAATTAAATCAAATTAAAATACATAAATTAAATCTCAAATTCGAGTATAAAAAAAGTCAAAACCATAATTTTAATTTTTTATTAGAAGAATGTATAAGCAAAAGAAAATCATATCATATAGTATCAAAGAATGAAAGGGGAATAAGAAAGGTGGGAACACAATTTTAGTACTTTTCATAGATAATGATTTCTTGTCTTTTAAGCATGGGGTTTTATTTTCAAGAAAAATATGTCAAAAGTTAAACATTAGTTATCAATTTTTTTGATTTTTTTAAAAATAATTTTGTTATAAGTTTTGATTATATCTGTTTTTTATGACTCGATATCTAGAACTACTTATAGTTCTTCCCTAACCCATAAATAGGAGAAGAAAGCGTTTTAGCGCACTTAAACCCATATCCTCCTACATTGTAATATTACACATATCAATCGAGCTAAAGTACTCGATCGTCATACTATTTGAAAAGTTAAACATCAAATAGTTATCAAACTATTTGAATTTTTTTAACAATGTTTTGATCATATATGCTTTTTATGATACAATATCTAGAACTACTCATTGTTCCTCCCCAATCCATAGATAGGAGGATAATGCGCTTCGACGTACTCAAACCCATGTCCTCCTACATTAACAATAATACTCATGCCAATCGAGTTAAGACTCAATTTACCGTATTATTTGAAAAGTTAAACATCATATAGTTGTTTTGAATTAATATGAGGCTGTTATATTTAATTAGAATTTTCTAAGCGTATGAAAATTTTCATGATATGTATGCTTACGTGATATTAAGAGTTAAGCGTCACAGCTTATCTTTCCTCAACTTGTATTTACGCTTTTTAGAGTCTCAAGTCAAAAACATTTTTATCATTTTTCAACATTAGAATAAGTGTTCAATATTCAACTTGTATTACTTGCATCTATTAAATAAAACCCAAATTGAATATAATCATTTATTAAAAAAAAGAATTATTTTATAGATAAAAGTTTCATGGAAGTTGTCGATTGAATCTTAGTTCGATTACGTGTAGGAAGACGAGGGTTCGAGTGCACTTAATCACATTATCCTCTTATTTAAGGTTTAGAGAAAGGCTATGAGTAGTTTTAAGTATTGTATAAAAAAGAATGGTAAGAACCTATAATGAAATTAATATTGAAAAAGAAAAAGTTTCGCGAATGTTTTTGTATTAATAGTCAGAAAAAGAAGACCTTTTCTTTTTCATTTTCAAATTGAGTATTGATCGATTTATTTGATAATAACGAAAGGATTCCTAGTAACTAGTAATCTGCATCACTCTCACTCAAAGTACATACCTATATGGATATCAATATATCATTCACGCTTTTGTTTGTTACAACCCGACGATTCGAATCTAAAATCTAAATAGAAAATGGCTAGAATGAAATCATAAAACTATCTATGTCGTACACTTTTCTTTATTTCCTTGGGATTGTAGTTCAATTGGTCAGAGCACTGCCCTATCAAGGCGAAAGCTGAGGGTTCGAGCCTCGTTAGTCCCAACGAAAAACTGGTTCATCTGTTAAAAAAATTATCTATTTCTATTGTCAAAACTTGGTCTAATTATTTAGTAATTCATGCTAGTTCTTAATGATAAGAATAGAAATAAAAATAATTACTTTTTGATATAAATCAAAATAAATTATTAATTTTAAAATTTAGTAACAATTTTTTAAAAGTCAAAATTTGTCATAAGTCCTTATACTTTCCTTAAATTTAAAATTTAGTTCCTATACTTTTATTTTTAGAAATTTAGTACTACTTTTCATATTTCAAATTTCATATCCAAGTGCTAAGATTAGTTTATTAAATTCAGGTTCGTAACAATACAATTTTTTTAGTTACATTGCTACTAAGTGAATATTCTTTTATTTCGAAATGTCACACAAACTTAAATTTTGAAATCTAAAAATAAAAATACAGGGACTAAATTATGAATTTACGAAAAGTTTAGCCAGCTATGAGATATTTTTACTTTTCTAAATAATTTTAATATTTTTCTTGATTGGATTATAACGAGACACGTGTACCGCGTAAAAAGCAAATTGTCTTGACTTAAAAAGTCAAAGTCCCATGTTCTTCCCTGTCACGCAACGGCGTCGTTAGGCGAAACGTCTATGAATACACCCTTCCCCACCATTTATTTATTACTCTAAAAGCTCCCCCAAAACAAGACGAAATTCAAAATCCAAGTTTCTTCCTGTATTACCTAATTATCTATTATCATCTGCCGCCAAACAGAAAAAGAGCTTCAAAAAAGGAAAACTTGCCTCTCAAAAAATGCCGAGAAAAGGAATGAGGAGCCTTTGTTTTAGTCCCAGAACGCCGTCGTTTTCCACCTCTCGTCAATCCACCACATCGGATTCTACGGCCAGTACCACTAACCGCCGGAGATTTTCACAATCCATGATCGAGCAAACGATCGACGCCGCAGCTACAATCATCATGAAATGGGATGCTGATACGTCGGCTTACGCTAAAGTCACTTCTCTTTTCTACGAAAGCAAAAGAGAAGCCTTACAGTTCATAAGATCTGTTAACGAGTTACAAAAAACAATGCATTTGTTGGTTTCTGATCAAGATTCCGGTTCGGAAAAACTCGTTCGAGCTCAAATTTTGATGCAAACAGCGATGAAGAGGCTTCAAAAAGAGTTTTACCAGATTTTATCGATGAACCGGGCTCATTTGGATCCAGAATCGGTTTCTACAAGGTCGTCACGGACCTCCGCGAGATCTAGTACGTCGGATTTTGATGACGATGATGAGATCCGAACCGCAGGTGATTCTATCTCTGAAATAGAAGAAGTTTCTTCTATGGCCATGTCGGATTTGAAACTGATAGCTGATTGCATGATTGCTTCTGGTTACGCTAAAGAATGCATGCATGTTTATAAAATAATTCGAAAATCGATTATCGATGAAGGTGTTTATAAGCTGGGAATCGAGAAATTGAGTTCGTCTCAGGTTAACAAAATGGAATGGGATGTACTTGATTTAAAAATCAAGAACTGGTTAGAAGCTGAGAAGATTTCAATGAGAACGCTTTTCACCGGAGAAAGAATCCTCTGCGATCAGGTCTTTGCTACGTCCGATCTCATCAAAGAATCTTGTTTCACGGAGATTTCAAAAGAAGCAGCGATTCTTTTGTTTGGATTCCCGGAGCTAGTCGCCAAGACGAAAAAATCTTCGCCGGAGAAAATGTTCCGTGTTCTCGACATGTACTCGGCGATTTCAGAAGACTGGAAAGAGATCGAAACGATCTTTTCATTCGAATCCACTTCAACCGTTCGATTACAAGCTCTCGACTCGCTGGTTCGACTCAGTGAGTCCGTTCGTTCGTTGTTGATGGACTTTGAATCGACAATCCAAAAGGATTCATCCAAAACGATGATTCCAGGTGGCGGTTTACATCCACTAACGAACTCCTCGATGAATTACCTCACTCTCCTCGCCGATTACAGCAACATCCTCACCGACATTATCTCGGACTGGCCACCACCGGCGAAATCAACATTACCGGCTTCTTTCTTATTCGGTCCAGACTCCGAAGATTCAACGGCGCCGGCGATTTCCGTCCGCTTTGCTTGGCTCATCCTCGTCTTACTCTGCAAACTCGACGGTAAAGCAAAGCATTACAAAGACGTTTCCTTATCATACCTCTTCTTAGCCAACAATCTCCAGCACGTAATCTCCAGAGTCCGTACATCGAATCTCCAGTACATACTCGGCGAAGAATGGATCACTAAACACAAGGCTAAGGTGAAACAATTCACATCAAATTACGAGCCGTTAGCGTGGGGTGAAGTGTTCGCCTCGTTGCCGGACAATCCAACGGCTCCGATAACGGCGGGTAAAGCCAAAGACTGTTTCAGAAAATTCAATGCAAGCTTTGAAAATGCGTATTGGAAGCAACGTTCTTGTATCGTCCCGGATTCAGAACTGCGAGAAGAGATCAAAGCTTCCATCGCAACAAAACTGGTGACATTATATCGAGACTTTTATAATACGCAGATATCAACGGTCGGAGATGAAAGGAGTGCAAGATTATTTGTTAGGTTTTCACCCGAAGATATCGGGAATTACTTATCGGATTTGTTCTATGGGACGGTGAGTTCCGGCAGTTCATCGACGTCGTCTTCGGTATCATCTCATCACCGCCGGCAAATGCTGCGGTCGCCGTTAAGAGTGTAAAGCTTTTTTTCTTGTTGAAATTCGAAGATAAAATAATCGTAAAATAAATTTATGGCGATTTTTTGAAATCCTTAAAATCGGCGCTATCTTTTTCAGGTAGTTATCTAACGACCTTGTAAACTTCAATGGCTTTCATATCTGTTTCTTTTTAAATCTGTTTATGCTGTTTACTACACAGATATGGAAGTTCCATTTCTCTTTGTATCCTTTGCTCCTGATTTTTACGTAAACTTGAGAATATAATATGTTGTAATTTATGAATTTAATTGAATTTTTTAAAAATATTCTACTTATCAAATTATTTTTTAAAGGTTAATAGTATAAACGAAATTTGAACCCATGCCGACAGCACTTGAAAGAGTGACTAATTAGCCCTCCTACATATTGAATAGAAAAATAAGTGTTCAAACGAAGTTTTTAATACTAAACAATCATGAATAATCATATTAAATACGAGTTGTTTGATTATATTTTAAGAAGAGGTTAAGTAATTTAATTATATATTATCTCGAATAAAGCTTAAATTTTGAAAATGATACTCAAGTAAGTGATTAAATTAACTAATGAATAGTCAGTTTTAAGTAGAGTTCGAGCTTATCATTATTTGAGCTTGAATAAGTTGGATTATAACCGTAGATACAACATACGGTACACATGCTAAAAAAAAAATACCAACATAAAATGAAACATAAATGATTTTAAACATGATCAGAACGCCAAAAATATACTCATGACATTGTATATATGAATTATCAAAATTTGATTATGTTTGTATCAGATTGGATCAGTTGGATAGGGATAATTGCCTGAGAAATGGTATTGAACCAATTGAATCGAGAATCGATATGGGCCAATTGAACTGATTAAAAAAATTAATTAAATTGAATTTTTTTAATATTTTAATATTTTAATTAAATTAATTTTATCGACAAATCAAATCATAATCTAATTCTAATATATATATAAATTCATGTAAAATCCTTTTTTTTTCCATTTTTAGGAATATAAAGAAAAGTCTAGTTTTGTATGGATGTGGATTTAAGATGATTTATTTATATTATAAAGTTAAATAATTATTCAAGATTTTATTTTATTTTAGTCCTTTTGGTAGTAGCCGCTAAACCAGCGTTCACTATGAAAAGGAGAGAAAACGATTGAACAAATATACAAAATATCGCATCAAAGGTGAAGCCAAGGAAGAAAAATTTCCAGTCAACTTGGATTAAAAAACTGCTTATCGAGAAGATACATAACAGAAATTTCTGGAGAAAAAATAAGAAAAAGTTGAATTTGTGGCAATGATTTCAAAATTGTCATGCATTTATTTTCAACAAAAAAAAAGAAGAAGAAAAAAACAAATACAGTTGAAATTATATTATAATTATGTGGTCTCACAGTTTTGTGTTAGTTGCCTTTGAGAAAAATTTTCCAAGCGTGTTAGAAATTAGGACCGATTACCTTTTTGAAACCTTTGAAAATGGCGGAAGCTAGTAAAAATCAATAAAGATTTTGTGGGTGTGATTCGTATTTTCAGTCCAACAGACAATGACGTTATGATGAGGAGCTTTTTGATATTGTGATGACAGACGACGTCGTGACAACACGAATGGGAACATTGCGATTCGACGATATATTCCTCCATATAAATTGGATTTCTTTTCCCAGTGGAACTCTGATTATTTTAGGAATATTTTTAGTATGATTAGAACTCTAATCATAACCTATTTAAAGGAGTCATTGTATCTCTATTTTGTGAGACCAATTAAAAGACAATTAAAGATGTACTACATGAATTTTCTTTTGGGGGCAACAAGATGTAGTCGTTGTAGATTAGTATGTCGTCGAAGAAGACGAGAACAAATTACCGAAAAAACGGTAGGAAAATATCGTGTTAACTTGAACGGTCAACTTTTTTTTAAGGCACGACAAGAGGGGGGTGAATTAGTTTCTTAAAGATTTTGTGGTTACTAAGAAAAGAATAGAGATAATGAACACTTCGATGTATAGTGGTTCGACCCCCAATTGCTTACTCTACTACCTTAGTTTTCTCAAATTCACTAATTTGATAACATTTGAAGATAAGGTTTAACCTTACAATCTCTTTTAAATTTCTACCCAAAATCTTAAGATTGCAACTCTCTTAAGGTTCCTACCCAAACATTTAAACTCAACCCTTTCAAAGAGTAAATACAAATAGCAAACTAAGAAGCAATCCTTACAAGAACAGAATGTTAGCCAATTAAGCAAAAATAAACAAGAATACAATTGAGCTAAAGAATAACAATGAAACCTACAAGTGTATGAAAAGTATGAAAGAATTAAACACTAAGGTTGTATTGATTAATCTTTTGGGTTGATGATCTCTCTAGTTGTTGTAGGACCTTTGGAAGATCGTATTTATACTCTCTAATTCATTGCCAACCGTTGCGATTGTTGGAAACATGAATAGAATCGTTGGGGATGAAAATACCAAATTATTAAATTCACCTGCAACAAAAAGTATCGATACTTTTTATACGAGAGTATTGATATTATTAGCATTTAATGTCTGATTCAATGACAGTTAAAGATAGTTTACAACAATACCAAAGATAATTTATTGATACCTAGTAAAAGGTATCGATACTTTTGATAATTAATTGAAAACAAAATATTAACTTGGTATCAATTTTAGAATAGGTATTGATGTTTTGAAAATTATAGATATGAGCTGACTTGTTTAAAAATAATTTTAACATGATTGAAAATGTTTAATTTAATTGAAACTATTTTAACATCATTTTATTATTTTTTTTCAATTTTATTTAACTTTAATTTTTATTAGAAAATACTTTAATTTGTTATATCAAAACATATTATCAAATAAAGTTTGATTTAAAGTTTGATTTAACGCATCATTCATCAGGGCCTGAAAGGTGGAGGATGCATTGGTGAGGCCAAAAGACATGACGAGGAATTTGGAATGCCCATCGTTAGTTTGGAAAGCCGTTTTACATTCACCGCCGGTGCAAATACGGATTTGATGATATCCAGAGATCTAGCTTTGAAAAATAGTGAACTCCATGCAGTTGATCAAACAATTCCTCGATTGATGGAATGGGAATGCAATCATGGTCCGTGACGGCATTGAGGGCACAATAGTCCACACAAAAACGTCATGTGCCATCTTGTTTTTCAAACCAAAATAATTGGAGAAGAAAATAGGCTGGTGTTGGGTCGGATAATTCCATCGTGAAGTATTTCGGTGACCAGTTTTTCCATCTTTTTTTGAAAGTGAGGATGCCGGTAAGGCCGTACTTGAATCGTATTCATGTTAGACTGCAAGTTAATGGCATGGTCACGTGTTTCCGATGGTGGCAGACCCTGGGGTTTAGTGAAAATATCAGATATTCATCCAGCATAATGTCAATATCGGTTGGGTATGAAGAAATGGACCCGTTTGAATTAGAGACCAATTCTAACCGGTGAAACTCAACGATGGCATGTGTGGAGGATAATCGACGCAGGGAATTGTATTGAATTGGCTGAGCAACAGGAAATCAGTCTCCTTACCAACATATTTGGTTGCCCTTGTGTGTAAACTGAAAAACTGATGTAGCATAGTCTATGATAACTGGTCCCAATGTAGCTAACCACTCAATTCCTAACACCATATCCCATCCCTGTAACGGTAAGACATAGAAATCCACTAAAATTTTTTGGCCCTGAATGAGGAGTGTTACCTGTCGACTAATGCCAGTACACACCAAATGGTCGCCACTAACAACCAAGACATAAAACTGAATAGTGGTTTCGATCGGAAGGCGGAGATAAGTGGCGACACGGGTTTGCACAAAGTTATGAGTGCTACCCCCATCCAAAAGGATCTGAACTGACTTGCCATGAACCTGACTTGTGAATCGAAGTGTCGTTGTGGAGCAACCACCTACGAGGGCATTATATGAAATAGCCGACTCAGTCAGAACTTCCTGGAGTTGAAGATGGACAACAAGATTAGGATCAGAATGAGGATCAAGAACCGGAGGAAAAATTCTATCCTCGCCAAAAAGAAGCAATTGCGGTTTAGATTTGCACTAGTGATCCCAAGTGTATTTCTTGTCACAATGGTAGCAAAGGCCTTGAGCAGCAATTGAATAGAATGGAGTTGGAGCTTTTCTCTCTATTTCGGCTCGTATATGAAAATTGCACCAAGCGTTGACAAGAAAGGCCAAGCAACTTTACGTATGGCGTCTAAAGGGCAATATACTGCTTTGCATATAATTTATATAAAAAAGAATTTATTTTATTTAAAATGAAAAATAAATAAAGATGGTCCCATTTTTATAATATAAGGATGATGTAAAAAGATAGTCCAATGCAATTGAAAATCAAGCCCCTTGTCATGAAATATTTTTATTTTCACATGTTTGAATACATGAAAATTTTTTAAAAAAAATTATAAAATTTTTCATATCAAATACATATTCATATTAAAAATTATACGAGTTTAATTAATAGAGAAAATTTTACATCGAAAAGTTTACGAATAATCTTAGAATTTCATGGTGTTGTGATCGATTCTTTTATTCTAAATAAGAAAAGTCGATATGAGAAAAATATTTGATTTTATATAAAATAAAATTCTTTTTTCCTAGGTGAATAATTTAATATATATTTAACATAAATACAAATTTCATATATATTTTATTATTTAATATAAAATATTTTTTACATATACAATAACTTAATGCAATTTCCTTAGTAGTCTTTTTTTTTTCTCACTTTATCGTTATAGTCGCGTTTGAATTCAAATATGCATTCCACCGATGCTTTTAATCTCAATGCTATAATATGTAATTTTATCACTACAGTAATTAATTTCATTACTGACACTATCTTTAATCTCACCCAAATTAATCTCATTGATGAACCAAAAGAATCTTTAATGAATCATCTTTGTGCTCAGATTTTAGGTACGTGTCTTATAAAAATAGTGAAAATAATTTAAAAGTTTTATATAAAATTATTTAGGTAAATTACATTTAAGGTCACTAAATTATTGGTAAATTTACATTTTGGTCACTCAACTTTAAAAAATTACAATATAGTCACGAAACTGTTCGATAATATTCATTTCAATTACTTATGATTGTTGAAGTCATAGTAATGTCATTTTATGATTGATTAAAACTACTCATAACCCCTCCTTAACCTATAAATAGGAGAATAATACGCTTTAATTCATTCAAACATGCTTCCTTCTACATAGACAACTATACACATAACAACGCACACTAAGACTCAATCAGTATGGTGAGGCTAAAGCTAAAATATTGCTTTGTTATTTGAACATATAACATTTAACAAATTTGTTCTTTGTCTAATAATATTTCAACAAAATAACTTCAATATGACCCTACAAATCACACTCACTTCCAAAGAAATACAAAAAATAATATTTAAATCTTCTGCTGAGAGTTGAATCATTATTTAGGGTTTGAATTTGATAAATTTTCTCATACAGGGAATTTCAATATGACACTACTAATGGAATACCTATTCAAATTCTCTGCAAAGGTTAAATCAGTATTTAGGGTTTGAATTTGGTAATTTTTTTCAACATTGGAGATTGAATTTTTTTTGTTCAAGTTAGGTCCTAAAGTTGACAATTGTTCCTATGTTGGACCCAAATTTTAGGGTTTTCAATATTGATTTGGAAAAAAAATATTTAAGCCCCAATGTGAAAAAAATTCTAAGTTCAGACCCAAAAAATGATTTAACTTCGCTACAAACCCCAAAGTTCATTTTGCACTATTTTCTTTTGAACTAGAAAGCTTTTGAGACATCTTACAATGAACAATGGCTCCTTGTATTGAACTCTCGACCTCTGAGTTCGAACTATTGCTTCGTTTCAACAAATGCAAATCTCCAAATCCGCTCGAACCGAAAGAAAATGATGATGATGATGAAGAACCTGATGAAGAAGATGATGTTGATAAAGACATTATTGGTGTAGAATACCTTTGAATTACACCAGAAAAAGACCTCCTGTGGCTACCATTTGTATTCACACTTGCTTTAACACAACAACATTCATATGAGCACCCAGATTTATTAAACAAAGACTTAAGCTTTTGTGTTATTGTGGACTGTTTGATTTGCTTAAGTTTCCTACACCAAGATTTCTTCAAGTTATTACCAATGAAACCAGATGAAGAAGAAGAAGCCATAGATGAGCAATGTTCTTCAGTTTGAAGTAAACTTTGAAGCATTTGCAGACGAGGAGGAAGATGAAGGGGAAGGAGCTTTCCTTTATAAAAGAGTTCATCAGCTGGTGAAGTTGTTGAAGCAATTTCACCATAAAATGATGAACATGTTTGAAACTCAAATTGTGGTGATGGTGGTGAGGTTATAGGGTAAAATAACAAGTTTGAAGATGATGAACTTACCTCTATATCTATATAATCTTCTTCATCTCCATTGTTATATGAAGCTTGGGTTGTTTCCATATCTTTTTTGTTTTGATTTGTCAAAAACTCAAAAGAGAATAACAATGGTGAAAAGCTCTCTTTGTTTCTTGGAAATTGATGATGAAAGAGAGGGACAGAGGCATCCTTTAAAGTGAGAATGGAGACAAGTTATAAAAAATAAAAATCATGTGGCAAGACAAGTTAAAAAAAAATTATTAAAATTAAAAAAATCTGATTCAGTTGAATCAATTCGTATCAATTTCTAAATTAACCGATTTAATAACTTTTTTCGAATTAATACTTAAATTAATTTTCTATCCAATCGATTGACTATTAGTGACATATTGAGAAACTGTCACGTTCGTTACTAGATTGATTATTAGTGACATATCAGCATAAACTAACAATATTAGTGCAAGGTACCAACCTAGATGATAGAATACAAATTTAAGTACCAACTAAGAATATATAAACAAATACAAAGGACAAAAGGACAAA
Organism: Gossypium hirsutum; assembly: GCF_007990345.1. Lineage (NCBI taxonomy): Eukaryota > Viridiplantae > Streptophyta > Magnoliopsida > Malvales > Malvaceae > Gossypium > Gossypium hirsutum. The sequence goes on along the minus strand of NC_053424.1, from coordinate 118,368,516 downwards.
TTACAAATTAGTCCAAAAATAAAATATTTTAAACTATGTACCTATGGATAAATCTATTAGTGACCTGAAATATGTTTTTCTCTCTAGTTTATTGATTTAATACAATCCTACAAACTAAGTTACTTTTTCGTATACAATCAAGAGATAGTAAAAATGAGATAAAAGAAAGAGGATTGTAAGTTTTAAAATCCGAATACTACGAGTTATTAAAATTTGATTCGATTCAAAAAATCGAAAAAAATTGAATTTCGACTTAATTAATTCAAGTTATTTGAGTTTCGAGTTTGAATCAAGTTGAATTTTTCAATTCAAATGATTTCAACTACAGATTGGTGTAAATACTCTTTTGGTCCCTGTCAATTTTGAAAATAAGTAAATTAGTCTTTCTTTCAACAAAAATTACAAAAAAAAATTCAAAGTAATTTTCAAAAATTCAAAATAATTTTTAAAATTCAAAATAATTTTAAAAATTCCAAAATTTATTTTTTTAAAAAAAATTATAATAATTTTTTAAAAAAATTCTAAAGAATATACAAAGAAAGTTAAATTTTTATTTATTTTAAAATAATAATTTTAGAACCTAAATAAGTTAATTAATGATTCAAGTTTATGATATTAAAGCATTTTTTTTATTTTGTTTTGAAAAAGCTTTCAAATATATACAGTTTTAAATTTATATGCTCTAACATAAAATTAGTTATACTGTAACAAAATTTTAATTTGACATGTTTAATTTTTTTAAATTAAACTCGAACAATATTATTCGATTCTATTCAACTCAAATTTCATTTTACTCGACTCGATTCGAAAAAATTTCGAACCAAATTAGGATGATAAAATAGGACTCGTCAGATCAATTAACTCGAATATTTTTCACTCGATTCGATCAAATGCTCTCTATTACTCTTAAATACCACCCTCTCTCATGCTATTTTTTTCCTGAGAAAAAAAATAAAAATAAAAATAAATACCACCTTTGTAAGGGTTCAACATCCACAAACTTCTCTGCAACAAAATTTAAATTTCAAAAGGGCAGCCCTTTTTCCAAAACCTGGTTTTCTGCACTGTTAAGTTCACAATTCAATAATAAATTATAGCCTAAGATATATGTAATATTATATGTTCAAGTCTCCAAAACAGCCTAACATAGATATGTATTATTTCATATTATAAGTACTGCCATGGAGACTATATATTATTATATGTCAACCAGCATTTGACTAAGGTCAAAGCATGGGACTTACTTCTGCTTTTTACCTAACTAACAACAAATATAATATTACATACATATGTAATGTTTTTACACATGTATGAACTTATTGCAATGAAGACTGTATTGTATTACATGCCAACCAGCATTTAACTATGGTAAAAATATCATGAAGGTCATTGTATTAGGAGTTGTATTGCATTTTATCTCCTCTACTTAAAAAATGGATCAATTAGTCTCTGTACGTTAGATCAAAAAGCAAATTACTATTTCTGTTAAAAATTTCATCAATTTCTACTATTAAAAACTTATCTCAGTACATTATAGTGAAGTACATGTGGCATGTCATGTGTAATTATCTCTTTAATTTAACGTACAAAGATTAAATTGTCCATTTTTTAATAAAGAGATAAAATAACTTCCATGATACTTTTAACTACAACAAATATAAGCACCATTCATTCACCTAAATAGGAGGGGAAATCCCCTATGTTTAAGCTCCAACACTTTTGCTTGTCTCCTCTTGTAGTAATTTTTTTTTACTTTGGTCAAAAAACCCTTTTAACTGTGATCCATAACCAGCTCCAATGTTCAATAAACACATTGCACCTCGAATTTGTAGCTTTGAAAATTTACTTTTAGCTAAATTATCTAGTAAAAAGATTTTGTTCACCACATTTCTTACGTGGCTATATCTTGTAGCAATATGTTTACTATTGCTTAGTATGGGCATTGGCTTAGTTATCTAGTGAAAAGATTAAAAAAAATGAATGGAACTTACATTGCTCGTCGATTTCAGGCCACCAGTGGTAGTGGCTTGTTGTCCCATGGGTGTTTCCCATTTGTCATCATCCGCCCTCTTGACTCTTGTTGTGACCTCTATTTTGTTGGCGGACGTTTTGTTTTTCTCTCTCCTCTATTGAAACGCTTGCCCTTTTTGCGTTTACAATGTCAACATCTCTTGTGGGGTTTTTCCGGAACTGAGCTTTGATGATGTCTCGGTGTCATCGCACCAGGTTTTTGCCCCATGCTTGTCTATCGAGTTTCTGATTTCGTTTCGGCTTCCAGTGGAAGGCGTGCATGCCGATGGGCCAGGGTCTCAATGCTGTTCCCTCTTCCTCCTTGCTTGGGGGCAGCAACGAACAATCCTAAGGTTGCTCTAAGTTTTGAGTTTTGGGCTTAGCTGTTGTATTCTATGGGGTTAGGCCCCATTTAATTGTATCTAGCTTTTTAAATAGTCTTTTTAGAAATTATAAAAATAGTCGTCTTTTTTTTCTCAAATTACATTTTATTTATTTATGTTTGAAATATTATGTTTTAGTCACTTACGTTATCGTTTTGTTACAAAGCGATCACTTTACTGTTAAGCTCCGTTAACTCCCTAACGATAGTCCTACATGGTAGTCTAAATTAAATTTATTTAATTAAAAACTTGTTTTCATCTCAGCAACTAGATATCCAAGTTGGCATTTAAAATTCATTTAGACTGTCACATAGGATTGCCACTAAGGAGGTAACGGAACTTTACGGTAAAGTGATCACTTCGTAACAAAATAATAACGTAAGTGTTTAAAACGTAACATTTCAAACATAAGTAACTAAATTATAATATGAGGCAAACAAAAATGACTATTTTTGTAGTTTATTTCTTTTTTTTTTACACAATGCCTAAAACTACCCATAGTCTTTCTCCAACACATAAATAGGTGAACCTACGTACTTTTATATTAACAACAATACCGATACCAATCAAATTAAGACTCATCCAGGAAGAAAAATACTTATTTAAATTCAAGTGAATGTCAAAATACAAATATGACTTACATATGAAAAGAGTTATCATTTCAATGCAAAGAACAGTGACCTAGGAAGAATTTTGGCAGCAACAAACAATAGACTTTGACAAAAACAGACATAATTTTATATGAACCCCTGTTATTTTATGGGGTTTGGTAATTGGAATTAAAAAAAAGTGGGGGGGTATCCAATGCAATATATGCATGCGTTTCTTTCTCAGTTTAACCCTTACATAACTATTCCCATTTTTCGAAACTCCCAAACACTAGTATACCTAACAAAACTCCATAGTTTAGGGGAATACTATGTTTTGTCATGCATCAAACATATGCATACACACAAATTGGATATAGTCAAAAAAAAAAATTCTAGAGGAAGTACATAAAATTGCTATTTTATAAGTTAGAATATGAATATATATTTATATATTCCATATATAATTTTTAAGATTATAGGTTAATATTCATATCATTTATATATAAATCTATTTAAAAATATTAGATTATGATATATTCAAACTTGATTGAGTTAAAAAAAAGTAATTTATAAGTCGAGACCTCTAGGAAAACAAAACCCTATTTCTCATAATATGTATAGGTATTACTTAGCTCTAAACATTTTGAACAACTTAAAAAAAACAAAGGTCCTCTGCACTAAAAGTCATATTTTATTTTGTTTTTTTACTTAAAAATGAGTAAATTAATCTTAATATGTTAGATTAAAGAGTAAATTGATTTTTTCTATTAAAAATTTCATTCATTTCTTCTATTCAAAACCAACATGACAGATGGAATAATCATATGGTTAGACGTGGTGTGCTAGGTGTACCTCATCCCGTCGTACAATGACGGATTTTTAATTGTAAAAACAGATAAAATTTTTAACAGAATTATTAATTTACTCTTTAATACAACGTATATGAACTAATTTGTCCATTTTTTCAATAAAGGGACAAAGTATAATTCAAATTTTAATACAATATCAAAAATTAAATAAACCCAAAACCCAATTTCTTTTAAACATGCATAATTTTTTTTAAAAAAAAAACCCAATTTATTTTTCAAGAACTAAACATTCCTTTGATCTAAAACATCAATACTAGCATAGCAAGAAAGCAACCTATTAAAAACCCTAAACAAAACAACCTTCACTTTCCTCCAAACCAAACACTTCCTTTTAATAACAATACGTACTCTCCTTTGGTTGCTCTTCTTCTTCTTCCTCCCACCATGACCCATCTTCTCTTTAACTTTCCCAAAGCATTTCATAGTCTTTTCAGGCACAGTTTCTTTCTTGGAAAATCTATAGCTTCTCAGATACATCTGCCTGCAAGAGATACTGTCAACAACTCGAACACTTGGTCGACAATAATCCATTGAAGAAGGAGCTGATGAGGTCCTTGATCTTAAAAACTCAGCATCTGAACCTGGCCACTTGTAAAGATTCATATAGGTTGCTCTCATAGGTTTCTTGGGGTCTTCAGCATCGTTCAAACAATTAGAAATGCAAATAGAACTCATTTTTTGAATATGGATTTTTGGAGTTATGAAGTATAACAAAGCTATATATGTATATATTTAATGGAAAAGAAAGAAAAAATGGAGAGATGATGGAGTGGAGTTGGGTTTTTTCAAGTGGGATCTTTTATGCCATGATTTAACATAATTACACTAATAGTGCTTATTTTTGTTGACCAAAATGGGGTGCCATGAAGTAGACTTATAGTTGGAATATATGATGATAATGGGTAAATATGTAAAATCATAAAAAGATTTGATTAAGTCTACTCAAATAAGAATATAATGTGTTGCTAAATTGTCAAATTCTTGTTTTAGTCCCTGTAATATACTCAATTTGAGATTTAATTTTTGTACTTTAAATTGTTAATACCATTAACAAAAAGTCTTAAATATTATGGGGTTGAGCTAGAATTCTCTAGAATGAAAAATTAGTGAAAAATAATTATTTTAATAACCATAATTTTAACTTTTAAATAACATAAAAAATTTCAAGTTTTGAGGTTTAGGTCTTTAAAAAAATTCTACATCATCCGACTAACGAAATTTTTTATCGGTGTTAACGAGATACATTAAAGCATAACATCAAAAAGAGTAAAACTAATAAATTATGTACATTTAAAGTATAAGGGCTAACCAACATCAAATAAAATACACATAGGGACTAAACATTCAAATTAAACATAGTATAGGGAGAAAAACCATAATTTATCCAATTTGTTCATGGCATGATTTGAACTTAGTGGTGGTATTTTAGCAATGGTGGTGTGTGGTGTTAGGCAAAGTGTGGATTGGCTAATGATATTCATTTTTATTGACCAAAATGGGGTTTATAGTTTGGCCGTGGTCAAGGTTGTTACCTACAAATCCACTTAGAGTTGGAGTCTTTGTGTTTAAACGAGTAAACTCAAAATAATTAAATAGGAGGACTGAGTATTAATTCGAATAGTATCGGTATTATTGTCAGTGTAAGAGAACATGGGTTCGAGTACATTGAAGCATATTATCCTCTTATTTAAGGGTTGAGGAGGGGCTATGGGTAGTCTGAACATTGTATCAAAAATAACAGATATACTAAGAACCTATAATGAGATTAATGTTGAAAAATAATAATAATTAAATACTTTTTTGATTTACTTTCTTTTATATGAGAGTAGTGTTACGATCCCTAGTTCTTTATTTTTTGATATAATGATTAGAATTACGTATAGCCCCTTTTCAACTCTTAAATAAGAGGATAATGCGTTTTAGTATACTCGAACTCACATATTCTTATATTGAGAATAATACCGATACTAACAGAACTTAGGTTCAAGTGTTTTTCCAAAACACGTTTTAACACTTCGACTTTGGTTTAATCCACCAATATGGAATAAGGGTTTTCTGATGTTGAAATCTACCTACTTTTGTCACTATGGTCAATTCCATATTTATAATGGTGAAAGTGAGTGAACTGTTGATATTTTATTTATGTATTTTGAAATTTTTTTATTTGAAAATTAAAATTTTATTGATAATATTATTACGAATTTTATGTACAATTTTAATATTTAATTTTTTTATAGCACATAATACAACTTAACAAAATTCAATTAACTGCTTTGGCTTCAACCACTTGAATTTTCGATATTCCTTTTTATTTCTCATCAGACGAATAGTTCCTTCTTTTGGAAATCCTAACTATTCTTAGCTCATAGTTTCACCCCAGCTTATAAATAGGAAGATAATAATGCGCTTCAACACACTAATCATGCCAGTTGAGCTAAAACTCAATCGACAACAACTAGTTGAAACTTTGTATATATAATTTACATAAAATAAAATATGAAATGTAAGGTTAAATTATTAACAAATTTAACATTAATGTCTCTTCATTTTATAAAAACAAATATAGCCTTAGTTTGTTGGTAGCTTAAGGCCCATTAAAGAAAGACTAGAATTATAAAGACAAAATCACATTATTTTTTAAAGTTAGAAGCTCAAGCCCCAGCATCAAAATGAATACATTTTTCTTTTTCTTTTTTGTATGGAAATCAAAATACAATGAATGGGATTGGTTTATTGATGGCCCTACAAAAGAAGCATCCTAGGCTAATAATTATTTTGTTCTTTTGCATTTTAATTTTAGTCCAAAACCCTAAACTATTTTGTTTTTTATTCCTTTGTCTGTCTTTAATATTTCTAGATTCTTTTCTTAAACCCTTGTCTTGCTTGAAGCTTTGCAAACCATACACTTGTTGCTTTCTAGTTTAATTCCAATAAAATTTTTTAGGAATTTCAATTTATAGTTGTTGAAGTTAAAACATTTTAATGAGTTAGCTTGAGATTTAATCAAAATTATTTAGTTTTAATATAGAAAACTTTAATTTAAAATCAAATTTAGTACAAATAGTTCAAACTTGAAGGTTTGCTTGATATTTAAAACGGTTTGAACAAAATTATTAAGTTTTAGAAAACACAAAGGGTCGGGTTTGAGCTACCATAACCAAGGTTCAAAGTTAGCTCAATTGGTTTTTGGATTTTATAATATCATTTTTATTTTATTTTTATATATTATGTTATTTATTTCATATTAAAATACTATAATTTAAAAAATATTTAAGTAATTTATGTTTAATATTTTAATAAATTTAAATATTGAACAAATATAATACATATTTTTATCAAAACGTCTAAATGAAGGGTGTGTTTGATAAATCATTAAAAAATGGGGAAAAGACAAAAATTTTTATTAGTCCTTAAAGATTGCTTGTTTGTTGTTTTGCCAGGTAAGTTTATATGGAACTTACTATGTTAATTCATGTTATGCTTGTACCTATTAGTTTGTATTGATGTGAATGTAATAACTTTTGACATCCAATGGATTAAATTGTAAGGTATGAATTTTATGGTAATTATAAACAGGTATGAGGTATCGAATGGATTTTAAATGTTTACATGATTGACATAATATGAATATATTGTTAGAATGATTGAATTGAGATGAATACAATAATAATGCCCATGTGAACTTAGTACATGATTAAGATACGTATGGCATGCCATTAAGATCAAATATAAAAACGATCAAAGATTTACATGGTTATTTGAGATCCAACATTTGTTACGGATTCTCAATTCAAATATGTCAACTTGTGTGAGCAACCTTGATTACTGTCAACTTGTGTGAGCACTATAGTCCTACGCATCCGACTTTAGTTTACTAAGGTTCTCCCGGGCGAGTAAATGGTAAATAAAAGGAAATGAAACGGTTGAGATGATTGAACATGAATTGAATTACATATGTTTGCAAATTGAATATGATTTAGATAGTTTATTATATAAGATGAATTCTTACATATGTAAATGATTGTGTTATAAGTTCATGACATGTAGATGAACTAACCTATTGGATGTATTTGTTGAAATGCATATGAAAGTATAAGGATGTCAAAGGGCTGTCATGCTTAATTCCAATGTATTTTGATTTCTTAATTGTTGCAATGTCAAGGTAAGTTAAGTAAGTTTCATATGGACTTACTAAGCATTCAATATGCTTACTTCACTGCCTCACTTTTCCTTGTAGATTGTTGACTTGAGGAACGTGTCTATCGGATTGTCGAGAAGCTCACACTATACATCTATTGACTCTGTAGTCTTTTAATCATTTTAAGACTCAGTTATGTGTGGTATGTACATAGGTGTTTGTTTTAGTTAACTTTGTATATGATATAGTCTGAAACCTATGTTAAGTATGACTTTGCAATATAGTAAAACTTGTTGATATGATGTGCTTTTGGTTTAAGGAATAAGTTATGTGATTGACACGTTTGAATACGTAATGGTATAAGTAAAATGACGGTGTTGAATAGCTTAAAGGCATGGTTGATTAGGTTGAATTTGGTCAAGTTGAATTGTTAGGTTTTGATGCCAAATCGTGGAAATGTTGCATTGGATTATTGAAATTGGTTAAATGTTATGTTTTGGCATGTATTTGGTACATTTTTGTACAGGAAAATGTTATGCAAAATGCAACAAATGATAAGTTTGAAAGATTGACATGAAACAGGTACCAAATGGCTTAAATTGTACCAAAAATAGAGTTTTCGTCCCAACGACAATATTTTCTCGTCGTAACGTTGGTCGACAATATATAAAGTCAAGATGTCTAGTGGCTTGAAATCATGGCGTGACAAATTGTTTGGTGACATCACGACGTGGAGGAGGTGACATCAGTCCTGAATTTTTGAAACTTTGCAATTTGGTCCTATATCATGCTCAAGTAAACAAAAGAGCTTTTTTAAGCTCAAATAAGGCTTCGATTTAATTACGTATCATAATGAGAATGTTTTTATGACATGTTTGAATGTTTGATTGATTGATTTATGGTATATTTGACAGTAATTGCTTCGGCAACAGTTGTGGCATATTGTAGCTAGGACCTGACGATCAGGTTGGGCAATGGGTGTTACATAGTCACCTAGCCAACAATAGATAGTAAAGTTGCATTATATCCACTTAATTTATGGCGAACCTTGTCAATTAAGAACTTATAAGTAGAGCAACCCATATGTTTATGACCAGCGATACACCCAAGTACACCTCAACTTATCCACTGCCTGAAAATTGCGCCCGTGGCAAATACTCTCCCAAGCATTAGTGCAAGTATTCGATGAGAAAAACACCTTTGTCATATTTAGAAATGAGATATTTAAATTAATGTTGAAAATATTAAGTCGATTTTATTTTATTAAAAAATATTTTTTATAAATGAGATAATCAAATTATCATATTTATCATTCATCCAGAACTATCAAAATAATATAAAATATTATATTAATAAAATTAAAATTAAAATAAATAATATTTTAAAAATCAATATTTACTTTTATCAAACAATATAATTATATTCAATATTTATATTTACTAATTTATCAAACAATTTTTTAATATAAACACTTATATAATTTAGTAATAAAAATTTAGTATTTAAATTTTCGACCCTTAATTTTTTAATTTATCAAACACACCCGAACTTAAATGAACTATTTACAAATATGATAAAATTTTAGCGAATATTTTAAGCTAATACTCTAGACAGACCAAGTTTAAACAAGCAATAACGGTATCAATACCATACGTAAACTAGCCCGACTCAATCCATGCACCCTTTAATAAAATTATTAAATTTGGAATTAAATAATAATAATTCAAAGAAACTCAAATGATTCAAAGAAATTTCAATTCTAAGGTAAAACTTTTTACAACTTCAAACTCATTCTCAGCCACACTTTTGCTTCTGATTTTTTTTTCTTTGTTCAATTTCATGTGGATTTTTTTTTATTTTACATTTTTTAACAGTCTTATTCAAAACCCAAAATGTCATGCTCACAATCACATAATTTTCAAGCATATTCTTTTTGAAAAATTCAAGTACTTGTTATTGAAATTTAAGAACTAAAACACAACATCTGGCACTGAGTAGACAAGTTTTAGATCTTTTATGGATTTCTAAGTTTTGTGGTCACTTCCAACTTGCTCTTTCAATTAATTGGTAGGGTCATGGTGTGAATTAGGATCGTAAAGTATATGATGTGACCTCAAGAGCATTGGAGTTTGTGGTTTAAGACGTTATATGCGTGTTATAGATTGAAGAAAGAAGCAACATGCCTAAGCTCGTAGTCCTTTGCTTGCAGGCTGCCTTCGATTATGATATCCCACTCGTTTGTAAACTTCAACATGCCCAGCGCTATTCGGTCTTGCCTGAAAGATGCATGAAAGTTTATCTAAAAATTCAAAAAATTTAAGTAAAAATATAGGCTTAAAAATTTAGTTTGTACAAAAAATAATGTCCATTTAAAAATGGATCGGACATCGGGTAATATTTTTTTTGCCTGACCCAGATACATGTCTAAAAGTATCGATACCCTTAACAAAGTATTAGTACTTTCACAAAAGTTTCGATGTTTTGAAAATTAAAGAAAAATTGTCTGAGTATCGATACTCTCCCCAAGGTGTTGATACCTCATAGTAAGTATCGATACATTTCCTATTGTATCAATATTATAGGATTTAATACGGGTCAGTCCGGGTCTGTGTTTAGCATATATAATCTGGGTCGACCTTGGACAAAAATTTAGATCTATTTTTTGAGTTATCATTCAGGCCTAAAATTTTGTTGGGACCTAACCTGACCCATAGATAACTCTATGTACGGAATAATATTTAGATTCAAATATTTTAAGTACTATTTGAATGTTGATAAAAATCTTTAGATATCTATTATTCAAATTTGCTTTACTTTTGTAAATAACATGTTGGGATTTAGATGTATGAATTTATTATTCACTCAAGTTTTTAATTTTTATTTTACTTAAAATATATATATTTTTGGGTAGAATTGTGATTTGGACCCAAGTTATTCTTAAAGAAGGTAAACCTCAACAATTAGACTACAGAACTTAAGATTCATTTAAAAGATAATTTAATTCGGATTCAAATGGTATTACTCGAATTTCATTAGGTAATAAAATGAATTCTATTGTTAAAGCATATTTGCGTAATCAAATTTAAATATTTGAATTTTTTTCTTTGCAAAGTAACAAGTACAAAGTATAAATACATGCTTAAGTATTCACAAGAATCAAATGAGTACAAACGGATTGTTCGAGTAACCATAAAATAGAATCAAACTATTACAACATAAATGGACTAAAGCCTACAAACTGGACTAAAACTCACACATAATGGAACTCGAAGACCTACGTATCTAATTACAAAAGATAAATCTCAAACCTGGGTACTTAGAACCCAAGATCTCTATGTTAACCAACTGAGTTAAGATGTTTATTGGCAATCATATATATTATCAATATATCAAATGATTATAATGAAGAACACAAGATAATATATAAATAATATTATGTAATTTCTTTAAGAAGAAAACTAGTACAAAAAAGAAAGTTGGAACTTGTTCCAATTGAATTTTCAATCAACTTGTGAGGACCAAAATGTTGAAAAGTGGAAACTTAGAGACAAATTTGTAAGGTTTTAAGAAACCAAATATTAATGATGAAAGATTTTGTTGATGTAGATGAAATTTCTTGTTGGGTGCCTTTTATTATAGCATACCAATGTAGAAAATGAAATAAATTAAAATCACATCCCACTCCACGAGATCTCTCAATTCAAGTCATAAAATTGACTTCTGTATGTTGTCTTGTGGAAAGCAAGCAAAAGTAATTATTTTGGGTCATGATGCTGATTTAATTTGTGGTTTGACTATACTTTGAATTAAAAAAAATATTAAGCACTTAAATTTCACTTTCTAATGAGTAATTTATTACACTGTTTAGGGATTAGTTGTTTTTCGAAAGAAGTTTTTAAAGTATTATTCGTCGAGCAGTCAATTAAATCTTCGAATGAAAATATTATTTTTAATGTCTATGTTGAGTTTAATTCTGGGTTTTTATCTCCTTATTTCGAGGAAAGCCCCAAATGATTCATAGAGTTTGATGAGAGTGTCTAATCACCCTTACCTTTAATGGGACTTAGTGTATAAGAATACTACCACTTGACTAGAACTCGAGGCTGAAACCAAGCACAAACATCTCCAAAATAATACCTTCGTCCGAGAGTCTGATCAATTGTTCGATGAATAACACTTTAAAGACTTCTTCCGAAAGAAAGCTAAACCCCCTCCACATACACTATATATAAATAATGAATTAAGTATTTATGTTCTTTATATTTTAATAAATTTAGAAAAATTCATACCGAATCGTAAAATTTAAACTTAAAACGACATAAATTTAATTATTCAACATCACCATTTCAAATAAATCCACATTTAAAAAATTTTATGAAGTTAAACCATACATGAAAAAAAATGCAAATGATATGACAATTTTAATTTTATTTTATTTAACACCCTGTATGAACAAATATTATTTCAAATTGAACAATAATTTTTTTTATATGGAATCAATGAAGGAAAATTACATTAACAGGATTTAAAATTTAGTCTTTGACATTACTAAAAAAAATCTGAATTATTGTTGTTATGTAATTATATCTAAGTGTTATTTAATTTGAAAATTAATTGGTATTTCGATTCAAATATAAGAATTAATTTAATCTCTAAGTAAATTCTTTGAAATTAATAATAAAAAATAAAAAATCAAGATAAAAAATTGACTATTAAATTAGTTGAATTGATTTTATAATTTTATAATTAATTATTTAATTATTATTAAATCAACGATTGAACAAATTAAACCAAAAATTAACAATCTAATCATTCCATCTTTGATACAGTTATTAGAACATTCATTATATTAGACCTCACCTATAGGCACATATATTTTGGGTAAACTATATTCAAAGTTGTTAAACTATTAGCAAGTTTACTTTTTAGTCACTCGACTTCAAAAAATTTTAAAATGGTCATTGAACTATTCGAAAGTTTTTATTTAAGTCATTGGGCAGTTAAGTGTGTTTTTTTTATTTAAAGTTTGGCTAGCAAGCTCTAAGTGACGATTTGACTATCTATACGATGGATCAATACCCATCGACGAGTAGAAGAACATACTTTAGATCTAAGTCAATCTGACAGTCAGTGTCAGATATTAGAGAATAATACTATTTAAATTTTGATTCGTAAATTCGCAATATTAATAGTTGTTTAAAATTATTAATTAATATATATATTACAAATAAAAAAGATCATCAAATAACGACTTTAAGGATACAATAATTTAAATAAATTTTTTAAAATAATTTAATAACTAAAACATAAACTCACCCAACCATTTGAGATTATTTTTTGCCAAATATTTATTTTCTATTAAGGAAAAGTCGTGTAGATGAGATGAATGAGCATTGGGCAGCGGGCAACCCTACGGGCAGAAAGTGCGTGCGTGACTTCGACACTGACAATGACAGGTTACGAATCAAAAGACACTTTTAATCCTTTACGGCAAATGGGAATGGACCATTTGTATTTTAATGGCAAAATTTAGTATTTTACACCCTTTTTCTTCAATTTTTTATTTAGTCCTTGAACATTCTAAGAAACCTCCAAGCACACACTTCAAAAACCCCCAAAAATTTTCCTTCTTTTACAATTTTTTTTATCCGTCCGATTAGATCTTATCATCGGTATTTTCCATTATGAATATTTTATTTATTTAACTTTTTAATATTTTCACACATAAAAACTATTTATTAAATTAAAAAAAACTTTTTTATTGTATTGTATTTTAGGGAATATAATTTTTGACCCTTCACTTAGCAACTAAGTTCATTTTGGTACTTATTTTTTTACCTACTTAGTATATGAACTTGACAACTAGATTCATTTTGGTCTCTAAATTTGAAAAATATAAAAAAGTTTGATGACATAACACTTTGAGATTGTATCATATTATTAGTTGAAAATTTTAAAAAATTATATAAATTTTCAAGTGATGATGTGGTACAATCCTAAAGTGTCACATACGTGTTCTAGTAACTAGACCAGTGATTGAACCGATCAGATCACTGGTTCCTGATTCAATTGGTTTGATTGGGTTAACTACTAGATCAACAATAGTTAAACAAATGATTAAAAATTCATAAAAACCAGTTCAACTGCTAGCTTTTGTCTCAATTTCAATTTTTACCAACTTCAAGTAATTTTGATTCAATTGGTTTAACCCTTTTATTTGAACTAATATATTAGTCAATTCTCAATCTAATTAATCTGACCAGCCAATCTAGCTGTGTTCAAATAATATAAATCACATTATGAAATCTTGACAGAATTTAAGTTTAAAAACAAAAACAGATCTAACTGTAAAATTCAAGTATCGAAATGAAAAAACAAATATAAGCACCAAAAATGATTTAATTATTTTTTATTGTATTTATTTATATTATTGTGGGATTTCAAACACATTATTGTCGGATCATGCTTCTCAATGGTTTATTGCCATGCTTAGAATATAATATAAACAAGTTTGAGACTGGCAAGAAAGTCGTACAATGAGGACTGCATTTTAATAGGTGGATGGGTAATTATTGTCATACTTCAATTAATTAATCCTTACGTACGATCCAAAAAAAAAAAATTCTTACGTGCACAATGCTATAAATGATTCCTCCTAGTTTAAGCATATACCTAATTACCTCTTTTAAGGTCAACCACTTCGATTAAGAAGGATATACATCTCGAGAATTTATTGAAATTTTATCAAGCATAATCAAACAACATTTTAGTAGAGCACTTCATAGTTTTATGGGTAATTTTTCAAGGTCATATATGGTAGGATATTGTCTACAGGTGTGTAGTGTACTTCGCATTTCAGATGACACAGAGTTGATGTCAACACGACGTGTTTCTCACTCAACTAGATTTCTTATCCTAGTTAAACTATGTTATATTTTCTCAATCTAACTTTGATTAATCAATGGATGTTTTAGTAATATTTGTACACGAAATTCAGCCTATAAATAAGCCTATTAACAACCCTGGGTTTTGGGAAATCTTTGTATTTCAGATTCAGGGTTTATTTGTTTCTCCATCCTGTACTCCCCTTTTTCAGTTTTTTACCGTTTTATTGAAGTTTTCTTTGTCTATATTATTTTATCCTCTTTGAAGAGATTTTTTTACGTAAATATTTGTGCCCAAATTTCTCGATTTTCATTCGTGTTCGTTGCATGATTCGGGTTCGACCCAACAAGAAGAACTTACGCCAAGCTCTTCTATATATTTTCAGTAGTGAATGTATTTATATGCCCCTTTATTACAGCGACCAGATCAAATTAGTTATTTTACTATTAAATGGATCGATTTAGTAATTATATTATTAAAAAAATCAAATAAAGTTAACATTTACTATTTAACTAAGTTACTATTTTTAAAGTATATATGATTCTGTAAATAAAATTTTTTACTTGGAATTGAATTACAATTAAATAATAATAATTTTAATGATATTTTTTATATAATAATTGTTAACTATGTTACAATTTAAACTTATTCTATTCCTTTTAATAATGTAGAGGCTAAAATAATCTATTTAATAATAAAAGGACTAATTCAATCTGATCCTTATAATACAGGGACCTCCTAAATATTTTATCCTAGTGTCACTCCAATTTAGCGTGACTCTTACCATGCTTTTGACACTTCGCGTGAATCGCCTTACAGCAACAAATTTACATGTAATTTAATCTTAAATAATAATAAAATAAATTATGACACACTCATTTTTTAAGAAAAAAATATAAAAATAAAAATTGATAAAATAAGTCTTAAAAGTAAGACAAAGTGTTTTTTCACTCTATTTTTTTAATTATTCATAGTTAGAAATATGATTATTTTATTTTATTTTACAGTATTTTTTATTAAAATTAAAATAGTATTAGTCAATTCTTTCTTTAGGTGTACTTTTCAAAGAAATAAATAAATAGTCATAAAATATATTTTATTCCCATAAAAAAATCGAACCCTTGACCCATTACACTACATCTCGTGATTATAATTTAATTTTTTTGTCAATATAATTATAAATTTTATAACAAACATAAATATTTTTTTGATTGTACATAAAATATAAAAATAACTATAGCTAATATAATATATATATATATATATAGTTGAAAATATAGTGCTATTTATTTTATTTTTTTTTCTAAGGAAATTATTTGATGGTCAATACATGAATTTTGGGTTAAATTGGTTAAAAATGTCGATTTTTTTAATTGGTTAAATAGGTCTTTTTTTAATTAATTAAATAGGTTTTTTTTAAAGATTTAGTGAAATAGATCGATTTTGAAGAGAGAGTATGAAAATACATTTAACTGGGTATACTTTCACACGCACTCTCTAAAATAGACTTATTTTTCTAAATTAAAAAATATTTAATCTGAATTTTGTGATAAAAAATAAAAAATAAAATTTCAATCCCTCAATTTGTAGTGTCTATTTTTATTAAATATATTTGGCTGATGAGAGATAATGACATATGGTAGGATGGTTGTAGGGTTGGACTCTTGAATCTTGAAATTCCATAAAATAAAATAAAAATATGAAAAAGCTTTAATGTCAATCATTTTAATTAAAAAATAAAAATGGAAAACTTGGGAAATAAGTAAATCAATGACCACCATTGAAAGTGACAGAAAAACAGTTTTAAGAAATAAATACTATAATTTATATAAACTTGTTAAATTTTGGGAAATAAATATTTAATTATTACATTTTTAAAAGGAAAATATAAAAATTTATTAAATTAACTATTCAATTGTCGATTTTTATTATTTTCAAGTAGTTTCCTGTTTAACCAGTTCAATCCCTTTATTCGAATTGTTATGCCAGTTAAATCTTAGTCCGTCCAATTCAATTCTATTCCAATAACATTAGTAACTGTTAGAGTTGTGTGAACCAAATCCAATTTGATTTGCTCTGAAAAATTTGAAATGCAACTCATTTATTAAAGAAATAAAATAGAGACGCAAAATTAAGGACTTTGTCGCACAAGTTGAATCACTATAGGACTATGGGTCATTTAACTCTTAAAAACTGCGCATATCCGAAAACCTATTGTATTATTGTTTTCAACATTAGTGAATTTATTTTACTTTGCCCATGATTTTTCCTGACAAAGATTTTTCACGTAAAATCTACATGTTCTTATTTTTCATTCTTATTATTTTACGATCATTCATACTGTTATCACATCATCAAATCTTAATAAAATTTAAGTTCAGACACTAAAATAGTAAAATAACACAAAAAAAATTCATTTTCTTCCACTTTCATCCTTGGTACCATATGAAAAACAAAACAAAAATAATTGAATTAAGATTGAGCTATGAGGAAACCCAAATTTGGTGATATGGATGGGATGCTTTACCTATGGTGTAAGTTATTAAAATTTTTCCTCCCTAATTTATAAATTATATAATAATAAAAAATTAGTACAAAAACAAAAGGTCAAATTGAAAGATGACCATTGATATATTTCCAAAGGACAAGTCCTTATATTTGAAAAGGAAATTAAAAAGTCAAAAAAAAAGAAAACAAAATAGTAACAACATTTTATTAATGGTGGGTTTGGTGAAATTTTTTGAATGCTTTTTGAGTTTTGACTATTGTTTCAAAAAGTAGGGTTCCCCTAAGCTTTTTTCCATATGCAATTTGTCTTGAAGCTTCCCCTTTTGTGACTTTTTACTGTTCAAATATTATATGTGCTGGAGATAGATCTAAAACAACTTTTAATTTATTTTAATATTTATATAAGATTTAATTCTTGTATTTTTCGGTTGATTGAGTCTTAGCTCGATTGGTATTGACATTATCGTTAGTACAGGAGGATGTGGGTTTGAATGAGTTAAAGTATATTATTATCTTATTTAAGAGTTAAAATAAGGTTATGAATAGTTCTAAACATTGTAATTCTGTATAAAAAGAGCAGTGTTTTCACTTCAAGTTTTTCTTTATGCCAACATGATGTACACGTGACACGTCAGTTATGTCAGTTTTTAACAGTAAAAATGTATGAAGCTTTTAATAGAAATAATTAATTAATTCTTTGATTTAATATATAAAAATTAATTAATTTATTTTATAAATAAAAAATTAAAATATAATTTAACTTTTAATACGATCTATAAAAAATGTAGAAATGTGATGCAAATAATATTTTAATATATTTTAAATAAATAAAGGTAATATTAAAAAGGAGAAAAACCTATATAATAGGCATCCAAAGATGAATAGAATTAATTTAATAATATATATTTTTCATAAAAAAATACTAATTTTCCCAATTACACATCGTAATTCTAAGATCTATCCAATAAGAAACTGCCAAGTAAGAAAAAGGGTTTCAAGATTTGCCAGCTGTCAACACATTACGTAATACATTTTACCTCATTTTGCCAAGGTACGCCGAAGTTTCGTTCACAATTTTTTTTAAAAAAATATTAAAAAAATTAGGATAAAAAAGAATAAATAAAGCAGTGGGAAACAGCAAACAGCACAACTGCCTTGGTTACAGTGAAAACCAAAACTTCCATTTTCTCGTCCTTTTTTCTCGGTAACCAAACAGATTTTAATCTTCCTCCCTTACCCTAGATTTTCTCAAATTCGATCTTCGTATTGTAAAAAAGATCGAAAAAATGGGAAAAGGAGGGGAAAATTATGGAAAACGAGAGTTTGTCAACTCTAAACCAACAGATCCAGATGTGTTCCCCGCTTGGGCCAAAGATATCCGTGAATGCGAGAAGCATTACGATGTTAGTCGGAAATCGGGACTATCAACGGCGGAAGTTGAGAATCGGCGCAAGATCTATGGAAATAACGAGTTGGAAAAGCATGAAGGGCAGTCAATATGGAGTTTAATCATGGAACAATTTAACGACACTTTAGTTCGAATCTTATTGCTGGCGGCGGTTGTTTCTTTTGTGCTCGCTTGGTATGACGGTGACGAAGGCGGTGAAATGGAAATTACGGCGTTCGTTGAACCGTTGGTGATTTTTCTGATCTTGATCGTGAACGCGATCGTGGGCGTTTGGCAAGAAAATAACGCGGAGAAAGCGTTGGAAGCTTTGAAAGAGATCCAATCGGAGCAAGCTACGGTGATTCGTGATGGAATCAAAATACCTAGTTTGCCCGCCAAAGAGCTTGTTCCTGGTGATATTGTGGAACTCAAAGTAGGGGATAAAGTTCCTGCCGACATGAGGGTTTTGGAGTTAGTTAGTTCGACTTTGAGAGTCGAGCAAGGTTCGTTAACAGGTGAGAGCGAGGCGGTTAATAAAACTAACAAGTCAGTTAGCGAAGACGCTGATATTCAAGGTAAACGAAGTATGGTTTTCGCCGGAACAACGGTGGTTAACGGAAATTGTTTCTGTTTGGTTACTCAAATTGGGATGGAGACGGAGATCGGTAAAGTTCATACTCAGATCCACGTGGCGTCGCAGAGTGAAGAAGATACGCCGTTGAAGAAGAAGCTGAACGAGTTTGGGGAGGTTCTAACTATGATAATTGGGGTAATTTGTATTTTTGTTTGGTTAATTAATGTTAAATATTTTCTCAGTTGGGAATATATTGACGGTTGGCCTAGGAATTTCAAGTTTTCGTTTGAGAAATGTACGTATTATTTTGAAATTGCTGTGGCGTTGGCTGTTGCCGCTATTCCCGAAGGATTGCCGGCAGTTATCACCACTTGTTTAGCACTTGGGACACGAAAAATGGCTCAAAAGAATGCGTTGGTGAGGAAGCTACCGAGTGTTGAGACATTAGGGTGCACTACTGTGATTTGCTCTGATAAAACAGGTACCTTGACGACCAATCAGATGGCAGTAGCTAAGCTTGTGGCTATGGGGGGTCATGCTAGTAGTTTGAGAAGTTTTAGGGTTGATGGCACAACGTATAATCCTTCTGATGGGAAAATACATGATTGGCCAAGTGGTGGAATGGATGCTAATCTTGAAACAATTGCCAAGATTTCTGCTATATGTAATGATGCTGGTGTAACGCATTCTGACAATAAGTATGTAGCTCATGGAATGCCAACTGAGGCCGCCATAAAGGTCAGTGTTCAGTGAAGCTCTCATCATTGGATTTGATGTATGTATATATGTTGATCTATATCTGCTCTGAAGTAGGCATATAGTAACTTTATCTCTGGTTCATCTCTATACAGGTTCTTGTTGAGAAAATGGGTCTCCCAAAGGGATCGTATAGTGGTGGAGCAGCTGGCGATGATGTTCTACGTATGTTGGATGTTCACATGCTTCACTAATTCTTTTATCATTCCTTTCTAGCATTATGACTTGTAAACTTAGATATGTTACTTAATGTGATCTTAAGGTTGTTGTCAATGGTGGAATGAGTATGAGCATCGGATTGCAACCCTTGAGTTTGATCGTGATAGGAAGTCAATGGGTGTTATTGTCAAGTCCAAATCAGGACGAAGGTCATTGTTAGTGAAGGTACTATTGCTATCTCACTCGAGATTTTCTTATTACATAGAAGCCATAGTTATTTTTCACTATTTGATTATCTTGTGGAACGCCAGCAAATGCTTGTTTTTAGTTGCAGATGGCCCTGCTGATCTGTTTTTCTTTCCTAAGTTGAAATTTGAATTTTTTGCCTAGTTAAGTTAAAAAATGATGGGCATGATGTGGTTTTGAATGATCTATGGTACTTATTGCTGCTGTTTAACATTTGCATGGTTTATGTTAATGTTTCTTACATCTATTGTAACTTTAACTTTAATCACTTATTTCGGCAGGGAGCTGTAGAGAACTTACTGGAGAGAAGCTCAAAGATGCAGTTGCTTGATGGCTCTGTTGTACCACTCGATCAAAATTCAAGGATTCTTGTTTCCAATGCTCTTCAAGATATGTCAAGTGCTGCTTTGCGTTGCTTGGGTTTCGCATACAAAGATGAGCTCCCTGAGTTTGAAACCTATGATGGCAGTGATGATCATCCAGCTCATGCCCTATTACTTGACCCATCCAACTATTCATCAATTGAGAGCAATCTTACTTTTGTTGGCTTGGTTGGACTAAGGGTGAGTTATAATGAATCACTGTCTTCACTTACAATTCCTCTAATTATATGTTTCTCTGATGAACTAACTTGGCTCGTTGGTGCCATTAAATGTTTGTAGGACCCTCCACGTCAAGAGGTACATCAAGCAATTGAGGACTGTAAAGCAGCTGGCATTCGTGTTATGGTTATAACCGGAGATAACAAAAATACAGCAGAAGCTATATGCCATGAAATAGGTGTTTTTGGGCCGATGGAAGACATCAGTTCAAAAAGTTTAACTGGGAAGGAGTTTATGGCACTTTCAGATAAGAAAGCTCATCTAAGACAAAGTGGTGGGCTTCTATTTTCTAGGGCTGAACCGAGACACAAGCAAGAGATAGTGAGATTGCTAAAGGAAGATGGAGAGGTGGTTGCTATGACTGGTGATGGAGTAAATGATGCACCTGCCTTGAAACTAGCTGATATTGGAATTGCTATGGGCATTGCTGGAACGGAGGTATTTCTTTAAACAAATTCAGTTCACTAATTTCATATTTTCTTTTCAAAGTGTACCTCCATATCAAGTTTAAAAGTACAAGAGATGAAAGCGTAATTATTTACAAAGACAACTGAAAAGCAAATTTAACTGGAAGAACACTAAGCCAAATACTAATGTTTCATGTTTGTCAATTGGAGTGGATATCAATGGGTGCTGGGTGCTTGGAAATGAACGTATTCATCGGATTAGTTGGAGGGGACCATGATTTGTTATTGTTCATGATGCTCTGTTCTAGTTCATGCTTTTTTGTTTCTCTTTTATCTATCCCGTATTATTTTTTTTTCCTCAAATCATTTAAATTCTTGCCGTCTGCCAGGTAGCAAAGGAAGCTTCTGACATGGTGTTGGCAGATGACAATTTCAGTACAATTGTTTCTGCCGTCGGTGAAGGAAGATCCATTTACGACAACATGAAAGCTTTTATCAGGTTGGTTTTAAGCTTTTATCATGCTTTTAGAGTTTGAAGGTTATGCAATATAGACAATAATGCATGCAAATGTATCCTTCCTCGATTTTCTCGAACATTGATTGCTGCCTATAATAATTTTTTTGGAGTTCTTTGATGCTAAGACACATTATTTCAGGTACATGATCTCGTCAAATATCGGTGAGGTTGCCTCCATATTCCTAACAGCAGCATTGGGTATACCCGAGGGCCTGATTCCAGTTCAACTTCTCTGGGTTAATCTTGTTACGGATGGACCCCCTGCAACAGCTTTGGGATTCAATCCTCCGGACAAGGATATCATGAAGAAGCCTCCTCGGAGAAGTGATGATTCACTCATCACTGCTTGGATTTTATTCCGCTATCTGGTAGCTTGTTTAGACCTTTGCTTGAATTTACGAGTATGTTTTTCTCGATTGTTTAGTGGGATTGAGTTCTTGATCTTATATCATTGTTTCACACAGGTAATTGGACTTTATGTTGGAGTAGCAACTGTTGGCGTCTTCATCATTTGGTATACACACAGTTCCTTCTTGTGCATTGATCTTAGCGGGGACGGCCACACCCTTGTCACATACCCCCAGCTCGCCAACTGGGCCCAGTGCTCATCCTGGAAAAATTTCACTGTTTCACCTTTCACAGCCGGGAACCAAGTCTTCTACTTCGAAAATAATCCATGCGATTACTTCCAAGGCGGCAAAGTAAAAGCAATGACACTTTCCCTCTCGGTTTTAGTTGCCATTGAAATGTTCAACTCCCTTAATGCCCTCTCTGAAGATGGAAGTCTCTTGACAATGCCTCCATGGGTCAACCCTTGGCTCCTCCTGGCCATGTCTGTGTCATTCGGCCTGCACTTCTTGATCCTCTATGTGCCATTCCTTGCTCAAGTATTCGGTATCGTACCTTTAAGCTTTAACGAATGGCTGCTGGTTCTGGCCGTCGCATTCCCTGTGATTTTGATCGACGAAGTGTTGAAGTTCGTAGGGAGGTTGGGACGGCGGATGAGATCATCCAGTCAAAGACCTTTGAAACCCAAAACAGAGTGAAGACAGATATGGTATAACTCCGATAAGTGGATACTAGACAGCCAATACTAGCCTCTAAAACGATTAAAATTCTTGGGAACTGTCCTCTAACATGGCGTTTTTACAATCTGTGTTATATAATGTGTTATTGGTTTCATCTGTAACCCCCTCACTTAATTTCAGGAAAAAAGGGGGGGGGGGAGAACGGTTTGGACCACAACGAACTAGCTAAGCTAAACTATGCCTTTATTACTTTTGTTTACTAGGTTTTTCATGATTCAAACTCATTTTTTTTTTGTCAGAAAATGCAAAAGGAAACTTTTCTGAATTAGTAAATTGTTTAGATGTGCAATAACTTTAAATTATCTTATATTTATTAAAATGTACAACTGTGGATATTTTGAGTACTCATATATAAACGACCTTAAATTGAGTTTTAAGGTTAAATATAATTGGATGTATTTGATTTAATTTATATTTTTTATTAGAATTTGTTTATTTTTGGTTCAAATTATCAATTGAATATGTTTGTGAAAATTTGGCTGTTGGATTTTTAGATATCCGAAAAAAATAAAAGGAAAATAAATAAAAATGATGTAAAATACAAAATTGAATTCTAAAGTCCAATGGCCATTTTCTACACTTAATGATCCATTTTCACAGCAATAGGCACATTTTTCTTAAGCTCATATATTTGGGTATTTAGGGTGCCTTTAGGACTTTTGAACCCTTGGTTTGCGGCTTCTATGAGTGAAGTTAATTGCATTTACTGCATTGATATTTATTATCACTTCTTATATATATATATTATACACTTTATATTTTTTATATATTTTAAAAATCACAAATTATGTATATTATATATTAATTTTATTTTAGAAAAAAAACATAAAAATAATAAAAGGAACAAAAACAAAGTGGGTTCATCTCCTTAGGGAGAATAAAATCAGAATAAAAATGTCAAGCATCAAATGTGAAGCAAAAGAAAGACCAAAATCTTTGAAGATTCAAATTTTCCTTTACAAATAAATAAAAATAAATTTGCTTACACAAAAAATAAAGAGATAACCAAAAACAAAATTGTTGGAAACTTCAAAATTGTTCCAATATAATTTTGATTCATAATTTTGATACAAGAAAAAAATTCTAAAATTTAAAATAGTCTTTCTAATTAACATTTTTTTGCATAAATGTAAAATGTATGATTAAAATTTGGCTCATAAGATAGCTTTATTACAAAATGTCTAAAACCCTTATTCTAAATAACATAAAAAAAAATCCTCCTAAAACAATATTAACACCTTAAGAATAATTTTGCTTTTAACTCTAAGAATCTTTTCTTTCAAGCACTTGTTTGAACCAATATGCTGACAACTTGGGATTAAGATCATTATGATCAACGTAAACCAAACCAAATCTTGAAGTATAACCCAATAACCATTCAAAATTGTCAAGAATTGACCAAGAAAAGTAGCCACTAACATTGGCTCCATCATCCATAGCTCTTTTCAATTCCTTCAAATAGCTTCTATAAAAGTTTACTCTATTGCTATCATATAAGATTCTGGAAATGTGAGATTGCCAAGATCGTCCATTCCTGCCATTAATTAGCAAAACAAAGTTTAAGATTCAAATACGGTTGCTTTAAATAAATAAAAGAGGACAAACAAATAGATTTATTGGAGTTTAAAGATGCATTGTGTACAGCCTAATTTATGCCCGGGCCCAACAAGCAGAGACCCAAGGATCAAACCTACCCAAACAAGCCCATTACAGCAAGGCCCAACAAAGGTCAGCATAGGGTTTCAGCTTTTCTGAAACCCTAGCTAAGGCGCCGCACGTCCCTGGGGGCTCCTAACGTCTACCGCCGCTCTAGTTTCTGCCACCGACGCCACCAGCTATTTCCATCAATTACCTGCAAGGACAGCACGCAAAGCAAAGGCAAAAACAATGCAAAATAATAGAAATAGAAAGATGTATTAAAATCGGCTATATAAGGAGACAAACAAAATGTAACAGGGGTCTTTTTTTTTTTCGGTAATTAAGAAGAACTTAATAAAAAAAGAAGAAAAAACCGAGAAGGTAGATTGCCTTTCTTTTCTGTTCCGGCGTTTCCTTTTTTTTATTTTTTTGTTACACTACTCTTTAAAAAACAAAAGAAAAGGGGAAGGAAATGGACCTATTTGTTTTCGAAGGCCGGCGTCGGAGCCCGTCTTCGTCGTCGCCGGTGGAGGAAGAGACGAACGGTCTCTCCTCGTTTCCGGGTCTTGGGCTCGTCTTTCTCAACATTTCACCATGGATCCGTGGTCTAGAGGCAGTCGGCTTCGAGAGGGACCGAAAAGATCCGATTTTGTGCCTCCGACCACCGTGCACGATGGTCGACGGAGGGTAGCCCGATGATCGGAAGCCGCCGGATCTTGGCCGGCCTTGGAGGGCTTGAGAGAGAAGGCTCTCTGTTTTTTTTAGAAAACAGATAAAAGTGATTTTTTTGGGCATTTGTTTTATATTTATACAAGTCATAAAACGGCGCCGTTTTGAGGCCCTCTCGACCCGCGCGGTGACCCGACCCGGGGGAAGGATCCGCGTGTTTCCTCTAAATGGCATAATTGCGCGCGCAGTCCCTCAGACTTTGCAACGCGTTGCAATTTGACCCTTGTTTCGTTCTTTTCTGTTTTTTAATTTAACCGCAAGCTTTTATTTCTGTTTCAATTCTAACCCTCTGCTGTACTGCATTTTGGCTTCGGTTTATTTATTATTTTGGTCCACCCCCTTTTAGTGCACGTCACAATTTGGTCCTTTTAGTTTTTTTATTTTTGCAATTTCGCCCAGTATTTCGTTTTCATTTCGACTTAGTCCTTTTATTATTATTATTATTTAGTTCATTGTTTTATTGCTATTTTTATTAATGTTATTATTATTATTGTTTCTATATTTCCTATTATATTATCATTATTATTATATAAGTGCATATATATCTTATATAATTTATTTAATACATATAAATACTCATATTTTATCTATTTTATAATTTATAAAAGTATCTATATATCTATATATACACTAATTTTATATACATATACGTGTATATGTGTACTTACATAAAATTTTTATTAAATAATTCAAAATATATATATGTATATACATACATATTCATACGTACCTTTTAATATATATATATATACATACTTACATATATTTTCATGTACATAGATTTTTGATATTTTCATGATTTTATACTTTACAATTCTAACATATGTATATATATATTATATTTTTATTCATTACCATTGTTTTATTTTGTATTTACTATTTATTTATTTCATTTTTATTATTATTCTAATTGAATATATTAATTTTATTCGTTTTTATATTTTATTGTTTGTATGTTGTAAGGTCAACTTTTATTTATTTTATGTTGATATCGCATTTCATATCATTTTTACTTTCATATTCATCATGGTTTTACCATGCATAAAAAATGTAATTTGCTTTCACTATGATTTTGTGTTTAATTTCACTTGATATAATAACATCTTTTTTTAAAGTGGCATTTCGTGTTTGGATTCAAGAAAATCATGCCCTAACTTACTGGGTTTCGATTTTCTCGATAAATCTAAATACACGAATCTTTTCAAAATCAAGTTTTGAATGATCTCGAAATTAAAAGAGGGTCGCATCCTAACTTACTGGTTGTGATCTCATTTTTAAATTCGAGATGGCTAAAATGTCTTAAATAAACTTTTTCATTCGCGTATCGGGAATTCGAGATATTGTATTCTAACTTACTGAATATGATTCTTTTTCTCGAATAACGTGAAATATGCCATTTTCCTAAAATTTTCAATGTTTTAATACAAGGATCGTATTTCTTGAAATTCTTCAAAGTTCTCAATTTTCAACATTAAGACATTAGGTAATCAACTAGGTACCAATTTTGGGCGTATCGAGGGTGCTAATCCTTCCTCTTGCGTAACCGACTCCCGAACCCGTTTTTCTGAATTTCGTGGACCAAACTTGTTGTTTTAATAAAATCAAATTGTTTATTAAAAACAACCACTTTCGAGGTGATCCAATCACACCTATTAAAAAGGATTGGTGGCGACTCCTGTTTTTTTTGTTTTCGTCAAAACCCAGGGCGACCCCGTTTTCATCAAAAATGGTGTCAACAGCTTGGCGACTCCACTGGGGAGACTAAATAAGAGAGTCAAGCCATGAGTTGATTATTTCTTGTCTTTTTGTCGAAAGTTGAAAATTTGGTTTAAATATACGATCCTCTCATTGCATTTCATTTGTTTTGAGTTATAGTTTTTATCATGTTTTGTATTCTAAATTTTATATCTTTCTGCATTGCATTGCATGACCGTTGGTCACACCCTTTTAAGTGGGAGTGAGAAACTACGCCTTCGTGAGGTTTTCACCTCCGCATGGGATAGTGAATCGCTTCCGGGATACATCCGTACCTATGTCTTCGTGAGATTTTCATCTCCGCATGGCCATAGGGAAATGTATCCCCCTGAATCGAACTTGGTCCGCATGAGCCTATAATGGGTGAGGATCGAGGAATCTGCTGGTTCAGGTACCCAACTTTAGAGCCAAACCACATGTAATGAGCCATAGGAACTGACCTAAGTAGAGCTACTCCAATTTTTAGTGCTTACCTAAATGAGTGTTGTATTTATTTGTCGCTTATTTTAAATCTTATTCTGTGTTTAATGCTAATTTACTTTGTTTGTGATTGCATGGCATCTTCATTCTAAAAGAGGTGTCGATTTACATTCAGTTTCTCAGTAGAAAGCTTATCATGGAAAAGGGGTTTGTTGATAAAGTAGAGGATAATGCGGCTGTGCGAATATGGGCTGAAACGACACAACGGGAGAAAGGCGATAGTCTTACCGAATGGTACGTGTCAGAATTGTGGGATTTTACCCGTATCAGTGTAATCCAGAATGACCTTCGAGAAATGAAAGAAGTCTGGGATCAATGGGATGTCGAGGCCAAGCAGCTGTTCTATTGTAACTACGGTGACCTACCTTATCTGCTTAGTGTCAAAGTGGACAAGTATTTATTCCGAGCCCTCGCTCAGTTTTGGAATCCTGCCTACAGTTGTTTCACTTTTGGGAAGGTAGATTTAACGCCTACTGTGGAGGAGTATACGACCTTGCTTCGGTGCCCAAAGATTCAAGTCGACAAGGCTTATTCCAGAGCTGCTTGTGTCCCTCCGTTGTTAAAGAAATTAATGAACATCACTGGGATGAGCGAGCAGTGGGTCGCTGCCCGGATCCAACAGAAAGGCGACAGTAAATGTGTTCCTTGGAAAAGTTTGCGAGATTTGGTGCTTGTACATCCTGACTTGAAGAAAAGGGTCGATGTCTTCGCTTTAGGTATCTATGGACTAGTGGTTTTCCCCAAAGCTTTAGGACACATAGACGAGGCTGTATCTGATTTGTTTGATCGGCTTAGTAAAAGGGTGACACCGATTCCGGCAATACTTGCTGAAACTTTTAGATCCCTGAATGCGTGTCGAAAAGCGGGGGAGGGAAGGTTTATTGGATGCGCGCAGCTCTTATTGGCATGGTTCCATAGCCACTTCTGGAAGGTCGAAAAGGTCTCCTATCGGGTATTCTCTGATAACTACTCCCCTCTAGGAGAATTGGTGGCCACGCCAAGACGGGATGATATTTCAGAAGGAAAATGGATAGAGATACTCCAGAATCTCCAGGATGAAGATATTGAATGGAGGGCTCCTTGGTTAATTCCCGATGAGATATTGTACCGATGTGGAGATTTTGACTGGGTTCCGCTGCTCGGGATATGGGGAGCTATCGGATATGCTCCTCTACTCGTATCAAGACAGTATAGATCACGGCAATTCATACCAGCAACGCAGGGGTTGGCTTATAGTGATTTTTCCTATAGGGAGGACAATTACAAGAAGAAGGTTCGAGAAATATCTAGTGCCTGGAACCAGACTCGTCGAATGAAGATCTTAGCCGTGGGTCCGACAATTACCCCCGAGTATGGTCAGTGGCGTGATCAAAGGATCAACGACAACATCCCGGCGTCAAATTCAGAAACTGCTCGATCTTTAGAGGAACGCTTGCAAGTTTTGCCTTCTGAGATGGAAATCATCAAACAAGAATTTGAAAAAAGGAGTTTAGAACTGGGGAAGAAGATAGAACGACTAGAGGAAGAAAAAATGCAGTTAGGACTGGATGTGGACATTCAAAGATTAGAGGCCGATAAATTGAGAAAAGGAAAGAACAAAGCAGAAGAAGATTTAGACAGCCTGAAGACAGATTACAAGAAGTTGCGCAGGTCGGTAAGAACTGCTGGCTTGGGTAAAACGCCAGAACAGTGGCGACAAGAAATTCAGGAGGAAAAGACGAGAGCTAATCAATGGGAAAAGAAATTTCAGGATACTCGGGCTCGAGAAGTCGCCTTGGGAAAGAGTCTACTAGTTTGCCAAGATGAGAAGACGGAGTTGAAGGTCCGGATAACTGAACTAGAAAGATCGCTTCACCAGTACTGTAATCGTAATGCTACGGTTGAATTAAGGGCGAGCTTAGACAAAATTGAAGAATTAAAAGGACAAATAGGAGAGCTAGAGAATGCATTGCAGAATAGTGAAATCCGGATAGAGCTTCTGGAAGAAAATAATGAGCAGTGGCAAAGACAATTCCATCGGTCTCAAGAGCAGATTAGAGAAAGAGATTATATTATGGGAGAGGCGGTGGCTCAAGTGCGCGAAGTAGCTGATCATCTGCAGACTCTAGCGGTCCAGGCTGATCTATTAAGTTTGAAGTATGAGTCAGAGTCGGACAGGGGCCGAGAATTAGCTTGGCTTCTTAGAAAGGTTAAGGCTTTGAGTGTGAGGGCAAAGCCGTATATGTAGTCTATTTTATGTAAAGAAGCTCTTTATCTAGTAAAGTTTTCTAATGAAGTTGAATTAGAATCAGTGCCTCTTTTTCTTTGCATTCTTTTCATGCATCACATCATATGCATTAATGACCATTAAAAAACCTAATTGAATAAAATCATTTCAGTTAACCTGGAAAACCAACAAAGTTACGGCACCCGAGCTAAGGCAAAAATTATGGACCAAAGGTTGGAGAAGCTAGAGCGACTTCAGAAAGAAATGCAAGACCAGTTGCAGGCGCAAATGAAAGAGCAAATAGAAAAGATTCAGCGCGACATGGTGCAAAAGATGGAGGAGTCCCAAAATGATCTGGTGGC
Source organism: Gossypium hirsutum (assembly GCF_007990345.1). NCBI lineage: Eukaryota > Viridiplantae > Streptophyta > Magnoliopsida > Malvales > Malvaceae > Gossypium > Gossypium hirsutum. The sequence continues at coordinate 118,338,227 of NC_053424.1, read as the reverse complement.
TAAGATGACGCAATTATTGAAGGGAGTAGATAAGGGTAAAGGTCCTGTGATTGTTAGTGAAGAAGAAAACAATGGTGAACCACTTTATCCTCCAGGTTTCACACCTCCACATGCGCAAGTACAGGACGAGCTGCATTCGCGGAGACCCTCTGTGTCGGTTAGACCCCAGCAGTTTCAAGGCGATGCTTCAATCCCAATGAATTTTCAACCCGGAGTGGGCTTTAATCCCGGTGATAGCCCGAATAATATTGCGGTCCCAGATCTAGACGAGATGGTTGAGAAGGACAAGGCGAAGGAGGAATTTCCAAAACAATTTGAGGAGAAATGGAAATGGATAGAAGAGAAGTTTAGGGCAATAGAAAGCATTGAAAACTGTGGAATAGATGCAAAGGATCTGAGCTTGGTTCCTGACTTGGTGCTCCCTTACAAATTTAAGATGCCGGAATTTGAGAAATACAACGGGACTAGTTGCCCAGGATCCCATATTACTATGTTTTGTAGAAGAATGACGGGGCATATTAATAATGATCAATTATTAATACATTGCTTTCAGGAAAGTCTTACGGGAGCGGCGTCAAAGTGGTACAATCAGCTGAGCCGAGCTAAAATTGCTACTTGGAGGGATTTAGCACAGGCTTTCCTGAGACAATACAATCATGTCTCAGAAATGATGCCTGACAGGATAACTCTGCAAAATTTAGAGAAAAAATCGAACGAAAGCTTCAGACAATATGCGCAGAGGTGGCGAGAGGTGGCGGTTCAGGTCCAGCCACCGCTTTTGGAAAAGAGATGACGACGCTTTTTATTAATACTTTGAAAGCCCCGTTCATCACTCACATGTTGGGAAGCGCTTCAAAAAATTTCTCGGATATAATCATGAATGGTGAAATGATTGAGCATGCCATTAAAAGTGGAAAAATAGATGGAGGAGAAAATAATAGGAGGGCACCCCCGAGGAAAAGAGAAAATGAAGTGAATAATGTGAATGCTTATGGTAGGTCAATTACTGTGAATCAACCAAAGAAAGTGGTTGCTAATCAACAGGGATCATCAAGACAAGAGTCAGGAGCTAGGCAAACTACTGAAAAGCCCCAATTCACGCCAATCCCGATGTCATACAAGGAGTTGTATCAGACTTTATTCGATGCACATGTTGTTGCTCCTCGTTACTTGAGTCCTCTACAACCTCCGTATCCAAAATGGTATGATACGAACGCGCAATGTGATTATCATGCGGGAATTTCTGGGCACTCGATAGAAAATTGTACTGCCTTCAAGAAGGTAGTAGAAGGTCTTATCAATTTAGGTGTTGTCAAACTTGACGACTCACCTAACGCAAAGAATCCGTTACCTAATCACGCAGATAAGGGGGTGAATATGGTTAGCGAAGGTACGGGAGAAGAAGTCAAGACTGACATTGCTGAAGTAAAAACTCCATTGAAACGGGTCTGGAAAGAAATGGCGAAAAGAGGTTTGGTTATTTCAGATTCTGAGGAAGGGCATGAGATGGGAAATTATTGTGAATTTCACCATAAAACAGGGCACGAAATCCAAGAATGTGAAGGATTTAAGGCTTTGGTTCAAAGCATGATGGATAACAAAGAGATGAGGTTTTACGAAGATGCGAAAGAAATGAGGAGCATATGCGCGACAGAGTTGGGAACAAAGGCTCCAAATCATCCTGTGGTCATTATCTCACGCCCTAAGGGTAATGAGGTTAGGGCCCAGGTAATACCGAAAATTGTAATCCAGAAACCATCAAATTTCTCTTATAGGGATAACAAAATGGTGCCGTGGAATTACGGGTGTAATGTGACCGTTTTGGGAAAAGAAGCAGAAAAAAATCAGGAAAAGGGTTCTTACACGCGCAATGGAAAAAGATATGACGCTCAAGCAGAGTCGTCCAGGGAAAAGGATTGGAAGAAAGAACAGAGGAAAGGGAAGGCAGTAGAAGTTGAACCATTGGTAAATGAACCAATAAAAGAAGAGGAGGCAAAGGAGTTTTTGAAGTTTTTGAAACACAGTGGATACAGTGTTGTGGAGCAACTACACAAACAGCCAGCCCGCATTTCTGTATTAGCTTTACTCTTAAACTCGGAAGTACATCGGAATGCACTATTAAAGGTGCTAAACGAAACATATGTGGTTGACGATATTTCGGTAAACAAGCTGGATCGGCTGATCAACAATATTGGTGCTGACAATTTTATCTTCTTCAGTGATGATGAAATACCATCCGGAGGAAGAGGTTCTACTAAAGCCCTACATGTTACTGTCCGATGCAAAGGGTACACACTCCCGGGGGCCTTGGTTGATAATGGATCTGCACTAAATGTATTGCCTTTGTCCACTCTTAGCCGATTACCAATAGACAGTTCGCACATGAAAGCATGCCAGAGCATAGTAAGGGCATTTGATGGAACAAAAAAGGAGGTTATGGGGAGAATTGAGGTACCATTAAGGATTGGCCCAGTCACTTATGAGGTGGATTTCTTGGTAATGGATATTAAACCCTCCTACAACTGTCTATTGGGGAGACCGTGGATACACTCAGCAGGGGCAGTACCTTCATCATTACATCAGAAGGTGAAGTTGGTATCGGAGGATCGGTTGGTAACAATAGATGCAGAGGAGGATATTATCGCAATGATGACTAGCGATGCACCTTATGTGGACATCAACGATGAGGCACTAGAATGTTCTTTTCGGTCGTTAGAATTTGTGAACGCGATGTTTATTGCGGAGGGAAATAGAATTCCAGTACCGAAAATATCTAGGACCACTGAGATGGGATTGCGATTGATGGTAGGAAGAGGAGCCTTACCCGGGAAAGGATTGGGAAAATATCTTCAGGGAAGGATTGAGGCACCAATGCCGAAGGAAAAGTTTGATAGATTTGGTTTAGGGTACAAGCCAGACATGAAGCAGAAGAAGAAAGAAATAGAGAAGAGACAAGAGAGAAGGAGGGCGCGTTTGAATGGACATGAAGCTAAGTGTGAGCCTTTAACCTTTCCCCACATATCTACATCTTTTGTGTCGGGAGGATTTATTCATTCTGAATGTGGAGTGTCCGGTAGCGGCATGGGAGGAATGTTGGAAGATGTTTATACCAACGCCATAGAAGCAACGGAAAGGAGGGCTTTGTCGGAGATCTGCCCTTATGAGCCTGGAAGCGAGCTAAACAATTGGACTGCTGAAGAAATCCCTGTAGTCTTTAGGGCTTATTCAGAGTAATGCTCAAAACATTCCTGTTGTTTGTTGGCCTAGGAACGATATGAAATCTTTTGTGAAATAGGCATTGGGCCTAAATATCATTATTTTAATGAAATACGTGTCTACGTTCATCTCAATCAGTCATTTTTTTCCTTTTATATTTTTCATTCGGTTGATTGTCTTACAAATAATTCTTTCATTTGCAATTCTTTTGCACAAACATATTCGTAAATTTATATTCCTGGTATATTCTTTGACATGCTCTCATAGGTCTTCAGATATCAATGACATGAGTGACGCTGCCTCAAACGCGGAGCCTATTTTTGAGCAAGAAGTGTGTTTAGAGGAATCCTGCGACTTTGAAAATGACGAAGATTATGATGCATCTCCGGACTTGTTAAGAATGGTGGAACAAGAGAATAAGCATATCCTACCTCATAGGGAATCATTAGAAATAGTGAGCCTAGAGGATGGAAAGGAGGTGAAGATTGGAACTGAAATCACCGCAAAGACAAGGCAAGACCTCATTAATTTGCTCCGAGAATTCAAGGATGTTTTCGCGTGGTCGTACCAAGATATGCCTGGGCTAAGTACTAACATTGTGGTGCATTGTCTGCCCATAAAGGAGGATTGTAAACCCGTTCAACAGAAGCTCAGGAGAATGAGACCTGACATTGTGTTGAAAATAAGAGAAGAAGTCAAAAGACAATTCGACGCTGGTTTCTTACAAGAGGTCAAGTATTCGGATTGGGTAGCCAACATCGTCCCCGTTCCCAAAAAAGATGGAAAGGTACGAATGTGTGTGGATTATAGGGATTTGAACAAGGCTAGTCCAAAGGACAACTTTCCACTGCCTCACATTGATACTTTGGTAGATAACACGGCAGGCTATTCATTGTTTTCTTTCATGGACGGTTTCTCTGGATACAATCAGATAAAGATGCATCCTGGAGACATGAGAAAAACCACATTCATTACCTTATGGGGAACATTCTGTTACAAGGTAATGCCCTTCGGATTGAAGAATGCGGGAGCAACGTATCAAAGAGCTATGGTGACTTTGTTTCACGACATGATGCACAAGGAGATCGAAGTCTATGTTGACGATATGATCGCGAAGTCTAGAACGGAAGAAGAGCATGTTCAGGTCTTGAAAAGGTTATTTTTGAGATTAAAGAAATTCCAGCTCAAGCTTAACCCGGCCAAATGCACGTTTGGAGCCAGATCAGGGAAGTTATTAGGCTTCATAGTTAGCAAAAAGGGGATCGAGGTTGACCCAGACAAAGTAAAAGCAATACGAGATTTACCTCCCCCGCGCACTCAGAAGGAGGTTCGAGGTTTCCTAGGGAGGCTGAATTACATTGCTCGGTTCATCTCACAACTGACAGAGAAATGTGATCCAGTATTCCGGCTCTTAAAGAAACATAATCCGGGTGAATGGGATGAAGAGTGTCAGAATGCTTTCGATAAGATAAAGCAGTACTTAGCTAATACCCCAGTCTTATCACCTCCAAGTCCAGATAGGCCATTGATATTGTATCTAACAGTGTTGGAGAATTCCATGGGATGCGTATTGGGCCAACATGATGAGACGGGAAAGAAAGAAAGGGCAATATACTACCTCAGTAAGAAATTTACCGATTGCGAAATAAGGTACTCATCAATTGAGAAGTTGTGTTGTGCTCTAATCTGGGCGACCCGAAGACTGAGGCAGTATATGTTGTATCACACGACTTGGCTGATTTCAAAGTTAGATCCTTTAAAGTATATGATGGAATCGACTGCTTTGAACGGGAGAATGGCTAGATGGCAGATCTTGCTCTCAGAATTTGATATAGTATATGTCAGTCAGAAGGCCATAAAAGGAAGTGCAATAGCCGATTTCCTAGCTAGTAGAGCCTTGGAGGACTATGAATCTTTGAACTTCGATTTTCCAAACGAGGACTTGATGTATGTGGCAAATACTGAAGAAAATCCTCAAATGGATCATGTATGGAAGCTAAATTTTGATGGAGCTTCAAATGCTACGGGTAATGGAGTTGGGGCAGTTTTGGTATCCCCAAGTGGAGATCATTATCCTGTTGCTAGCAAGTTGGACTTCGATTGTACAAATAACATGGCAGAATATGAAGCATGTATTATGGGCATTCGTGCAGCCATTGAACGGAACATCAAAGTATTGAGAGTATACGGGGATTCAGCGTTGGTGATATACCAACTCAAAGGGGAGTGGGAGACTAGAGATCCTAAGCTAATCGGTTATAGAAAACTAGTTCTTGAATTGGCTGAGGAGTTTGACGATATCACCTTCTATTACCTCCCACGGGAGGAAAACCAAATGGCTGATGCATTAGCTACTCTAGCTTCGATGATTCAGGTGAATAGACTTGAGGCAATGAGGCCTGTTCAGATGAGTATCTCTGAGACCCCGGCTAATTGCTGCAATATTAAGGAGGAGGGAAAAGATGATTGTCCTTGGTATCAGAGTATCCTACAATATGTGAAGAATCAGGAATACCCTGATCAAGCGACAGAGAATGACAAAAGGACTCTGAGAAGGATAGCCATTGAATATGTTTTAGATGGAGAAGTGTTATATAAAAGAAGGAAGGATCAAGTATTGTTAAGATGTGTGGATGCTGTGGAAGCCAAGAAAATTTTGGAAGAAGTCCATGAGGGTATTTGTGGGACGCACGCCAGTGGTTTCACGATGGCCAGACAGATCATGAGATTTGGGTACTATTGGCCCACCATGGAAGGAGATTGTATTGATCATGCCAGGAAGTGCCACAAATGCCAGATTTACGGGGACAAAATACACGCGCCCCCTTCACCTCTTCACGTCATGACCTCTCCTTGGCCGTTTTCCATGTGGGGTATGGATGTTATTGGGCCAATATCACCAAAGGCTTCTAATGGGCATCGCTTCATCTTCGTAGTAATTGATTACTTTACCAAGTGGGTGGAGGCTGCTTCATATGCAAATGTCACGAAAGCAGTAGTTAGCAAATTCTTGAAGAAGGAGATTATTTGTCGATATGGAATGCCTGAGAGGATCATATCTGACAATGCGATGAACTTGAATAATAGCACAATAGCTGAAGTTTGTAGCAAATTTAAAATCAAGCATCATAACTCATCACCGTATCGTCCAAAAATGAATGGTGCAGTGGAGGCGGCCAATAAAAACATTAAAAGGATTGTGGGGAAAATGACTGAAACCTACAAGGATTGGCACGAGAAATTATCATTTGCTCTCCTTGCCTATCGAACATCTGTTAGAACTTCTACTGGGGCAACGCCTTTTTCTCTGGTTTATGGAATGGAGGCAGTATTACCCATTGAAGTTGAAATCCCTTCTCTACGGGTGTTATCTGAGCTACAGTTGGATGAAGCTGATTGGATCCAATCTCGGTACGATCAGTTGAACCTAATAGAGGAAAAGAGGCTAAGGGCTATTCACCATGGGCAAATGTACCAGAAACGAATGATGCGAGCCTATAATAAAAAGGTTCGCCCCCGAGAATTTCGAGAAGGGGACTTGGTACTAAAAAAGATTCTTCCTATGCAAAAGGATTTTAGAGGAAAATGGATGCCAAATTGGGAAGGCCCTTATGTTGTAAAGAAGGCATTTTCCGGGGGAGCTTTGATCCTATGCGAGATGGATGGCAAAAGTTTACCAAACCCTGTAAACGCAGACTCCGTCAAGAAATACTTCACTTGAAAGAAGGGGGAACCAAAGTGAAACCCGAGAAGGGCGATTTGCTTCCTAAAAAAAAAAAAAAAAAAAAAGGGACTTTGGAGAGGCTAAGGTGAAAACCCGTAAAGGGCACTTTGAGACCAAAGAGGGCTTGAGTCGAAAACCCGAAAAGGGCGACTCAAGTATTGGGCAGGATTGGAACATCAGGACTTGAGCGGATCAAATTTTGATCGGGGGGGGATATGATGATCTTCCTTTACTTGAACCAACAAGAAAGGATATGCAACGTCTTGAAGCATTGACAGAGTATTGCAGATCTCCTGAACACCTGACAAACTCAGAAGGGTCTTCGGAAAGTTTGTACAGAGAAACTCAATCTGCGATAACTGGGGCACCTAGTTCTTATGTGTATTCTTGAAAATACATTCTTTCTTCCCTTCTTTTTTTGTAAAAATACACATTCTCAATACACTTCTTTGTTACCTTTCTTCCGCCATCTTTGATGTTTTATTTGGGTTATGATCAGAACCAACTTTATTCTTTATCCATTGTTATGACCTTTTTGCAAACATGTTACATTGGAATAATGATTAATGGACTAATAAAACGTTCACAAAGGAAGTTTTGCATATTACTCTGAAAAGTTCTAAATAATATAGGAACCTGAAACAGGACTATTGTTTAGAACACGCCAATTTAAAGGTTGGAAATATCTAAAAAGGAAGAGTCTAAGTTAAAGACTACCTTTTCAGATTTTGTTGTCTAAACATTGATTGAACAAAATGACAAGATGTCGTGTTGGTGGCAAAGCTTCAATGAACCAAAAAACGATGTTTACCAGACAAGAAGAAAAGGTCTTCTAGGAAGAAAATTTTGCATTTTGTGCATGAGCATTGGTATGACACCTTGGGATGGGGTAAAGACCAAAGAGTTTCACGTTCAATGTCATCGAATTGCGATAGGAGAAGATTGAGGAAAGCCATACCTTTCCACCCTTGGGTTACAATGGGAGATTGACGGTACAAATTTTATGTCCCAGTGGATTGAACTTTGACGTGCACAGTGGGGGGCAATCAGATTAAGTGTTTCTTTGGATATGCTAACCGAGCAAGAAGGCGGTGTAGCGCGTCAGTGATAAAGCCTTAATAAGCTTTTGTGTGATGATAACCTAAGCATTAAGGAATCGTTTTCATGACATTTTGCATGTCATTCATACACATCTAGTTAAGAGCATTTGTTTCATTTTGATAATGTCATCTTAATCATTAAGCATAATTAGGTTCATTATAAAAGGTCTTATTCCCCTGAGATTACGGTGGAACAGACCAAAGAATTACAGATCTTATCTCCCTGAGATTACAGCGGAGCAGATTGAATATAGTAATCCTATCTCCCTGAAGTTACAGTGGAGCGGATTAAAGGATCTTATCTCTCTGAAGTTACAGTAGAGCAGATCGCACCAGGTCTTATTTCCCTGAGATTACAGTGGAACAGACTAAAAGAATGACAGGATCTTATCTCCCTGAGATTACAGCGGAGCAGATGAAGACACTATCCTATCTCCCTGAAGTTACAGTGGAGCGGATTAAAAAAAGATCTTATCTCCCTGAGTTACAGCAGAGTAGATCGCACAGTCTTATTCCCTGAAGATGCAGGAATAGAATAAAACCACAAAATCTTATCTCCCCTAGTTGCTGCAAGAAATAAGCTACAAGTCAATCTCCTGAATGCAGTAATCGAAGCAAAAGCACAGTGGACTGATGAAGCCCTGAAGAAAGCGCAAGAAGTCCAGACTGGCGAGACCGGGCAAAATTGCTTTCTTATCTTTGTTCTGTTATCGTTACACGATAAAAAAAGAGGGCATGCAGAGCCCAGAACACCAAGGCCCATTAAACCCTACCCAACAGCCCATTACCAAGGCCCACAAAGTGTCAGCATAGGGTTTCAGCTTTTCTGAAACCCTAGCTAAGGCGCCGCACGTCCCTGGGGGCTCCAAAACGTCTACCGCCGCTCTAGTTCCTCTGCCACCGACGCCACCAGCTATTTCCATCAATTACCTGCAAGGACAGCACGCAAAGCAAGGCAAAAAACAATGCAAAATAATAGAAATAGAAAGATGTATTAAAATCGGCTATATTAAGGAGACAAACAAAATGTAAAGGGGTCTTTTTTTTTCGGTATTAAGAAGAACTTAATAAAAAAAGAAGAAAAAAACCGAGAAAGGTAGATTGCCTTTCTTTTCTGTTCCGGCGTTTCTTTTTTGTTTATTTTTTACCCACTCTTTAAAAACAAAAGAAAAGGGGAAGGTGGACCTATTTTTTCGAGGCCGCGTCGGAGCCGTCTCTCGTCGCCGGTGAGGAAGAGACGAACGGTCTCTCCTCGTTTCCGGGCTTGGGCTCGTCTTTCTCAACATTTCACCATGATCCTGTCTAAGGCAGTCGGCTTCGAGAGGGCCGAAAAATCCATTTGGCCTCGACACGTGCACGTGTCGACGAGGTAGCCGTATATCGAAGCCGCGGATCTTCGGCCG